>NC_054377.1:9670133-9750133 GCF_017654675.1 Xenopus laevis
ACAGAAGTGCTTGAAGGCACCAGTATGTGTCAGCTCCGATCTGCTAGAGGCACATACTTTAACCCTGCACGGGTTGGTCAGATATCAGTGGGTCAGGCCGACCTCGCTGCATCGTTTGCGGGTCGTGGGAGGGTTCGGGTTGAGCTCATCTGTCTGCTCTCCCTGCCCGCGACCTTAGACTGCTGGCTTCTGACTTTATATGCGTCCCTTTTGTGACATCATCGTTGGGCGGGTCTATTAATGGAGAGGGGAAGCTGGGCAGGGGTTCGGGTCGAGTCGAACTTTTCACAACCCGCACATTAGTGATGTGCGGGTCAGGGTTTCCCTGACCCACACCCGACCCTAACCCGCCCTGCTACAACCCGCGCCCGCTTCCAGGGTCCTTTTATAGACCTGCGCTGACCCGCCAATGACGTCACAAAAGGGGCGTGGCGAGCAGACGCGAGACTATAAAACCGGAATCCAGGAGCAGGAGAAGAGCTCCCCACCCGCAAGGAACACTGCGAGGTCGACCCAAGTCGGGTCGGCCCGCACATCACTACCGCACATTACTAGTGTGCAATAACTCAGACTTTTATTCCATATATATCTTTCTATTCAGGCCTCTCCTATTCACTTTCCCCTCTCCCATTCAACCCATTGCCTGATTGCTAGGATAAAACAGACCCCAGCAACCAGATAACTGCTGAAATTGCAAACTGGAGAGCTGCCAAACAAAAAGCTAAATCAATCAAGATACTCACAAATTTAAAACCAACTTAAAGGGGTGGTTCACATTTAAGTAAGTGCTAGAATGGCTTATTCTAAGCAACCTTTCACTTTTTTTTTTCCAAATTGGAACTTTAAAGGGGTGCTTCACCTTTAAGTTAACTTTTAGTATGTGATAGAAAGACTGAATTGTTCCAAGTAACTTTTCAGTTGGTCTTCATTTTTTTTATAGTGTATAGTTTTTGAATTATTTTCCTTCTTCTTTCCAGATTTTAAAAGGGGGTTACTGACCCCATCTAAAAACAAACGCTCTGTAAGGCTACAAATGTATCGTTATTACTACTTTTTATTACTCCTCTTTCTATTCAGGCCTCTCCTATTCATATTCCAGTCTCTTATTCAAATCAATGCATGGTTGCTAGGGGAATTTGGAAAGCTGAAATTGCAAACTGAAGAGCTGCTGAATAAAAAGCTAAAGAACTCAAAAAACACAAATAATAAAACATCTAGCCAGCGGGAAGGCAGTTCTGGGAGATAAGTCGCCCGAAGAAGATCTAATTTATATAGTGAGGCACCAGCCTAAAGTTTGAGCTTGTCAATAGCAGCAATGATCCAGGACTTCAAACTTGTCACAGGGGGTCACCATCTTGGAAAGTGTCTGTGACACTCACATGCTCAGTGGGCTCTGATTGGCTGTTGAGAAGCTAAGCTTAGGGCTCGTCACTAATTATCCAGCAGAAAATGAGCTTCCCTGGCTGTAATATAAGCTGATGCTACAGGTTTGCTGATTATTAAATTCTGATGCTAATTGCACTGGTTTCTGTGCTGCCATTTACCAATAATCTGTATTAATTACTAATCGGCCTTAAATTGTGACATTTATATTCTGTGTGTACTGTATATTTTGAGTCAGTACTTAAGCTCTGTAAGTGACAGCAGCACAGAGCATGTGCAGAAAAGAATATGGGGAGCTACTGGGGCATCTTTGGAGACACAGATATTTACTGGTAAAAGGTTTTAGTTGCCTGGGGCTGGTACAGAAGCCCAAAACATAATGTACAACATTTCTAGCTACTTCTTTAGTTTAACTTTCCTTGTCCTTTAAGAGAGGGAGAGCCTAGCAGGGCAGATAAACCTTTACAAACAGAGGGCAATGCTTAAAGCAAGAGGCTTATATAATAAAGGTCACCCCTCCAAGCAGAATGAGTGGGAAGTATCAGGACTGATATTTAAAAAAAAAAAAAAAAAAGGTGGGGGGGGAAATGAGTGAATGAGAGAAAGTCAGAATGAAAGTGAGAGAAGCGAGAACTTTAGCAAGGGGAAGACAGAAAGAGACAGCTATTATATAACTCATTGAAAGAGGGCAAGAGTAAAATGAATAAAAGGGAGTACAGTTACAGGACCCATTATCCAGAATTCAGGGACCTGGGGTTTTCCGGATAATGAACCTTCATACCCTGAGTCTATTATAAAAGCATGTAAACTTTAAATACACCCAACAGGCTGATTTTGCTTCCAATAAGGATTAATTATATCTTAGTTGGAATCAAGTACAAGCTACTGTTTTATTATTAAAGAGAAAAAGAAAATCATTTTTAAAAATCAGTGCCCAGCCAGAGATCAATGGGCAGGCTGTTGTTTTGGCACCATGGAAAGGAAGAGACAGAGAGAGCAACTACTCCCTATACAAAGTCCAATACACCTGCAGACTCTTATTTAAAGGGGTTGTGATATTATGAGACAATTTGCAATTGGTTTTTATTTTTTATTATTGAAGGTTTTTGAGTCATTTAGCTTTTTATTCAGTAGCTCTCCAGTTTGCAGTATCAGCATTCTTGTTGCTAGGGTCTGAATTACCCTAGCAACAATGCATTGATTTGAATGAGAATATGGAATAGTAATAGTGGAGGGTCGGAACAGAAAGATTAGTAGTAAAAAGTAGCAATAACAATAAATATGTACCTTTAGAGAGGATTTGTTTTTAGAGTGGGTCAGTGACCCCCTTTTGAAAGTGTCAGGAGAAGAAGGCAAATAATTTAAAAAAAACTATATTAAATAAATAAATGAAGATTAATTGAAAAGTTGCTTAGAATTGGCCATTTTATAACATACTAAAAGTTAACCTGAAGGTGCAGCACCCCTTTACTGTGCTGATGGCCTCCTTGACCAATATCTGGTCATCACTCAACCGGATAACAATTTGGCTGATTGGAGAATCCAACTGGGTGTGCATAAAGCGGGCACATGCTACCCCCAGGTTGCCTGCTGGGCATCACTGCTCAATACCAACATTCTGCCATGGAATACCAGGGAAGAAAAAGCAGAAAGGAAAGGCATCCAACAGGAGTGAACAGGTGTTTGTACGATTTTGTGCTTTATTTTGTATAGTGGTCCAGGGATATGAAAGCCACATAAGTAGAGAAGGCACCAGGTCAGGAGCATGACATGGACCACTGGTTTAGTTGGTATTAGATGTGGGTGTTTTGGCTGTCTCAGGGATACTCCAGTACTGCCTCTTGGTTCACACTGAACCGAATAAAAGACAATAGAAAATGGTCTATAGAGTGGCAAGCAACGGGAAGAGCGGCACACAACCGGAAGAGCGGCAAGGAACGGGAAGAGCGGCACGCAACCTGAGGAAGCTGCCAGAGGAAAGACTAAGTTATGCAGGGGCTGCAGTGAGCGCCCTGGGCCAGATTACCTGCTAGGCACCTGCCTAGGGCCCGCCTAGCTCTAGCCTGCCCTAGCTGGTATCAGATTAAAAATTTTTATTTTAATTACTTTTAGTACATTTTTTGAAGAGTGGGACTGTGACTGGCTTGTGAGGAGGGAGGAAGGGGCAGTCAGGCCAGGCTGGCAGGCTGTGTCCATTAGAAAGTGATCTGGGGGTAGAATTGAAAAGGGTCTGTGGGGCAGTGGGTGTGAGACTGTTTAACTTATTTGGGGGCAAAGTAAATTGTAAAGAGTATCTAGGAGTGGGACTGTGCAAAACTTTAATAACTGGAAAAAAAAAACGCAGAAATATGTTCAAACTTTCATAACCTGGTAAATGTTGTAATATGAACATAGTAATTAGGGGGTGTGGTCACATAAACTGGCGTGTATTTCCAAAATGTTGGGAGGTATGCGCTAGCATAGCAGTGCTACTTTTATAACTTTGACTTTAGGTGGTTCGAGGGGGGGCCCAGAAGCACTACCGTGCCTAGGACCCTGTTTAGTTTAATCCGGCTCTGCGAGCGCCCTAAATGCCAAGAGTATGAAGAACACAAAGCATCAGAGCTTATATTATGCAGAGCAACACAAACCACGAGTTACAACTCTGACGCCACTTTTATTAAGGTCATATAACATACAAAGCAGTGCATTTACATTATAACCCGGCACACACACAGCACCAGTGCTCTTGTATAAGACAAGGAGCAGCCCCTGCTGGGCAGATAAAGAACTGCGCCTGAACGGACAGCTGTGGTCATTACAAAGACATAAAGCAGGAGTGCCCATACTTTGCCAACGCAGGGTCTACTTTCAGTGATGTTGTCCCATTAGGATCTACATCCATAAAGCCATTGTTGGCATTCTGTTCCAGGGAATAATTTTACCTAAACGTTGATTTATGAGAAAATGTAAATTTCTTATGTAACCATAATGTTATAAATATCGGAATGAAAAGCATGAAATAGGAGGAGGATTTAGACAAGCTGTTTGCTGACAGTGTCTTGAATCCGTGGGTTTACCAGCGGGTCGGGCGTGTTCAGGTCGGCTCCTGCACAAAATCTTTGGGTCACCTAGCACTGCCGGCTCACAGCCCCTAAATTTATAGACTCACACCCACCCCTTTCGTGACATCACTGTAGGGCGCAAACAGGTCTATAAATAGAGGGGGAATGGTGGGCCAGGCCGGGTGCAGGTGGGTTAGGGTCCAGTCGACAAAAATGCAACCAGCACCCAACCTTAAACTGCCCACTGCCAACCCACACCTAACCTGAACCTAGAGGCAGATTTACTAAAGGGCGAATTGTCACCAGCGACCGATTCGCACACCTCGCACCACATCACTAGGCGCAAATGTGCGTGCATTTTGGATGAGGTGCTTTTAATGAATGGGGTTTTACGATTTTGAGAGACAACAACTGACCCGTAAATGACGCTATGCAGTGAGGCAGATCATTAATTTTAACATTTGAGATTGAATGGACCCTAAAATCATCAAACAAGTCATGTTTTTTCCGGATTAAACGGATACTGGTGTGTGTGAATGTTAAAGAGGGCCCTTAGCTTGTAGATTTCACTGGGGAAAGGAGTAACAGGAACGCTGTATAATCTCTGTAAAGTGCAGCAAAATTGTTTGTTCCGATTAGGGATGCACCGAATCCACTTTTTTGGATTCAGCCGAATCCTTTGCGAAAGATTCGGCCGAATACCGAACCGTATCCGGTGGGAAGGGGAAAACATTTTTTACTTCCTTGTTTTGTGACAAAAAGTCACGTGATTTCCCTCCCCATCCCTAATTTACATATGCAAATTAGGATTTGGATTCGGTTTGGCCAGGCAGATGGATTCGGCCGAATCCGAATCCTGCTTAAAAAGGCCGAATCCTGAACCGAATCCTGGATTCGGTGCATCCCTAGTTCCGATAATAGAATATTATCTTAACTGATCTGAATCTTTAAGCACAGGTCAGCGAATAAAATCCTAATTCCACTTCAGAAGCTTAGATCATCTAAAAGCCCACTACTATATATAGGTACTTTCCTTCCTGCCCAATGTGCTATAATTTCCTATAACCTTCCTTGCCTTAGTCCCAACAGGAAATCGAATAACCACTCCCAGAATCCCTTTCCTGCGGCAAAGCTGAACCAAACTCAAGCCATGGGCACTCCGAGCTCCTCCATCCGATTCTTCTTCTCTTATAAGTCACATGCAGGGGTGCAAGGGAAACCTAAATCAGCATTGGATACCAAGCAAAACTTTATTGCCCAAGAAAAAAACTTTAAAGAGGATGTTCACCTTAAATAAAACTTTTAGTATAGAGAGTGATATTCTGAGACAATTTGCAATTGGTTTTCATTTTTTATTGTTTTTTTGACATATTTACCATTTCATTCATACTCTCTCTAGTTTGTAATTTCAGCAGTCGGGTTGCTAGAGTACAGATTACCCTAGCAACCAAGCATTGATTTAAATAAGAGACTGGAAAATGAATAAGAGAGGGCCTGAATAGAAAGACAAGTAATAACAATAAATGTGTAGCCTTACAGAGCATTTGCTCAGCTGAATGAACACAAAGACAAATGCACAAAGATGGAACCCGATGAATCTGCCTACATAACAATATTAAAGAATTTGCAATTAACAAGAGCTGGGACGCCTTTTGCTGTGCATCCCGGCAACAACATACAGACTGACGTCAGTTGTAGCCATTGTGTTTTCACAAAAGGCAACAGTAACAAAATAAAAGAGCGGTAATGTTTCTGAAAAGAAGGTGGTTTGCAATATTTATATAAAGATTTTTCTCTCCCTCCATAAACACATTCCCCCCTTTCCTTAAAAGCTGGGAGGATTCCCATCAGCATCTTTCCTGTAATTGTGTTGCTTTGTGTAGAAAATTACTGATCAAATTCACGCGCCTACACTATTCACTTTCACCCACACGGCACATACATAAAGCTGAGTAGGAGCCAGAACTGGCCTTCAGGCTGGGCCCCCTTAGCCCATAACAAGGTTACAGATATATAGAAACATTGGGGTAACACTCACCCTGCTATAGTTCCAGGGGTACCCAGGGCACAAATAAGCACTCACCCCAAATCTCCCCCTAACTGACCTTCAGACTGGGCCCCCTTAGCTCATAACAAGGTTACAGATATATAGAAACATTGGGGTAACATTCACCCTGCTATAGTTCCAGGGGTACCCAGGGTACAAATAAACACTCACCCCAAATCTCCCCCTAACTGACCTTCAGACTGGGCCCCCTTAGCTCATAACAAGGTTACAGATATATAGAAACATTGGGGTAACAGTCACCCTGCTATAGTTCCAGGGGTACCCAGGGTACAAATAAACACTCACCCCAAATCTCCCCCTAACTGACCTTCAGACTGGGCCCCCATAGCTCATAACAAGTTTACAGATATATAGAAACATTGGGGTAACAGTCACCCTGCTATAGTTCCAGGGGTACCCAGGGCACAAATAAGCACTCACCCCAAATCTCCCCCTAACTGGCCTTCAGACTGGGCCCCCTTAGCTCATAACAAGGTTACAGATATATAGAAACATTGGGGTAACAGTCACCCTGCTATAGTTCCAGGGGTACCCAGGGTACAAATAAGCACTCACCCCAAATCTCCCCCTAACTGACCTTCAGACTGGGCCCCCTTAGCTCATAACAAGGTTACAGATATATAGAAACATTGGGGTAACAGTCACCCTGCTATAGTTCCAGGGGTACCCAGGGTACAAATAAGCACTCTCCCCAAATCTCCCCCTAACTGACCTTCAGACTGGGTCCCCTTAGCCCATAACAAGGTTACAGATATATAGAAACATTGGGGTAACAGTCACCCTGCTATAGTTCCAGGGGTACCCAGGGCACAAATAAGCACTCACCCCAAATCTCCCCCTAACTGGCCTTCAGGCTGGGCCCCTTAGCTCATAACAAGGTGACAGTACAACAAAATAAAGTGTTACATACCACACGTGTAATGATGACTGTTGCAATTTCCAAGATTTAAAAACACAAATAAATATAGGTTTATTCTTATATTGCAAGGAAAAACACTCCTTTGTTAAATATTTGAACAATGTCTTAGAAAAACAAGCAGCATCTGCACCATGGAGTTGAATTTACTTGCTCATTGGCAAATATATTAAACATCTTCACTACGGTCATTGCAAAATAAAAAAAGAAAAATGTGTTTGTGTTTTATTTGCTGAAGGTGAAGCTTTCTAGTCATGGTATGTTCTTGTGCCAACACAAAATGAAATAGTTCACCTTTATTAGAATGTATATGTCACGCTTCGAGGCCAGTTAAATGTCCCAGTTGAACGACCGGTGCTTCTCTTCTCATTGTACCTGCAAAGCACTCTTATTCTGTTCTTTCTACTACGGGGCTGCTCTCTTTCCCGCTGGCTGGACAAAGGGGAGGGGCTTGCTTACAGTATGTTTCCCATTGCCTTGATTTCTACTGCCCAGGACAGATTGCTGGAATTTTGACCAGCTTCTGCTTTATAAAAATGCTTCACAATCAGGGGCGTAACTATAGAGGAAGCAGACCCTGCGGTTGCAGGGGGGCCCAGGAGTGTAGGGGGCCCAGTGAGACCCTAATTAATTAGCAATTTTAATATATCTTGGTAAAATAGGCCAATTTATAAATATTTTGGGGCCCTAAATTGAATTTGCTATGGGGCTCAGTAACAACTAGTTACGCCACTGTTCACAATCCTTTCAACGGCTCTTTAGAGATCAAAGCAAAGGGGATTATTTGCCTGACCATCAGGAAGAACAGCCCAGGAAGAGGAAGTGCAGATACAAAGACTCCCCCCTGCTGAGCAAGTCGTTGTATTTGGTTGATATCATAATGAATCCAACATTTTGGTCACCTAAGGGCTAGTCCACACGGGGAGATCGGCAGGCGTTTGCGGTCGCGGCGACAAAGCGCCGCGCCAGTCGCCGCGACCGGCGCAGGCGACAGTTTTGTATGGGCGCCTATGTAAAAACGCCTGTGCTAACCACACCAGGCGATGCGCTTTTCAAAAGTCGCCTGAAAAAGCCTGGCGAGGCATTTTCAGGCGACTGTTGAAAAGCGCATCGCCTCGTGTGGTTAGCACAGGCGTTTTTACATAGGCGCCCATACAAAACTGTCGCCTGCGCCGGTCGCGGCGACTGGCGCTGCGCTTTGTCGCCGCGACCGCAAACGCCTGCCGATCTCCCCGTGTGGAATAGCCCTAACAGTGACCTTCCTCAGGGACTTAAAGCACACAACTCTGATCTTAAAGGGGTTTGTTTGCCTTTAAATTAACTTTTTAGGGACAGATTTATCAAGGGTCAAATTTTAAAAAAAAAAAACACTTCGAAATTCGAATTAAAAAAGACTATTTAAAAGAAAACAAAAAAAAAAAAAAGCTGTTTTTTTTGCGGGTGAATAGTCCATATTCCTTTGAATTCAAATCGTAAGAATCAAAGTAATAACGCATTCGATCAAATTCGCATCCAAATTTTTCAACAATTGACTCCAAATGGGTTCTAGGAGGTCCCCCATAGGCTAAAACAGCAATTCGGCAGGTTTTAGATGTCGAATGGTCGAAGTCGAATTTTTAAAGAGACAGAAGATGATAAGTTTTGATATTCAAATTTTGAAATTGCTTAGTCGAAGTACACAAAAATTAGCTCGAAATTCGAATTTTTTTTTTTAAATACAAATTTTTAACTTCGACCTTTAATAAATCTATGACATAGAGAGTGATATTCGGAGACAATTTGCAATTGGTTTTCATTATTTGTGGTTTTCGAGTTATTTAGCTTTTTACTCAGCAGCTCTCCAGTTGCTAGGGTCCCTATTACCATAGCAACCATGCATTGATTTGACTATGAGACTGGACTATAAACAGGAAAGTAAAAAGACAACTGCTTGGCACGCACTCCACAGGACTCCAGGTAGCGGTAAAAACGTATTTCTTTATTGCACAAACATATATCCTAACGCGTTTCGTGTGTTGCCACACGTAATCATAGGCATTAAATAACAATTACATACACATGGTTTAAAAAGGCATTGGAAGCTTTCGTCATTGAAGACGTACTTCCTCCTTAAAATTTCTTAACTCTTTCAAAGCTGTTTGTTGTGTTCTAAAGATTTCATTTTCGTTTACATTACGTTCCTATAAGTTATTTTCTATATAATCTCTGAAGTCTATATTTATTTATATTTTTCTCAACTTTACCATCATTGTATTTTAATGTTTCATTTCCATATTTTTTCTTCTTTAAAGATTAAATGATTTCAATAAATTTACTTTTCTTGTTTCAATTTTTGTTTTACTCTTTTATGTAACTTTAGGTTTATAAATTCTGACAATGTTTAGTAGTTCTGAAACTCTTGTTGGAATGGGGGGCTATTGTTTTGCGTTGTCATTTCTTTTTCGTTTCTTAGAAAATCGTTTTTATCCCCTTTTTTTTGGGTTTATGATTGTAACTTTCTTTCTAATCTATTGTTCTATTTTCCTTCTCTTTTTCTTTTCATTTTATATTTATGTGTGACAGCTTACATCCCATCTTATGTTTAGCCCTTTGGGTTCCCGTGTATCTAGTAAAAAGATCCATTTTACCTCTAGTTCCAAAAGCTTTTTTTGTTTATTTCCCCCTCTGCTTCGATTTCTCACCTTATCTATACCTTGGATTTGTAAGTAGGAAACGTTTCCTTGGTTACATTGGGAGAAATGCCTAGATACTGTGGTAGCACTACTTTCTGCCCCGGCAAGTGCACCCGAGCCAATTTGAAACAGCGGTGAGCGCATTTGCATTGAATGATATAATATACCACTACATAGAAAGAGTTTCCAACCTGTGAAATTAAAGTGTGGCGGGTGGTTTGAGCGCTTCTGCCTTTCTTCTCTAAAAGTATATAAACAGGAAAGGCCTGAATAGAAAGGAGTTATCAAAAGTAGCAATAACATTTGTAGCCTTACAGAGCTTTTGTTTTTTAGATGGGGTCAGCGACCCCCCATTTTAAAAGCTGGAAAGAGTCAAATAATTCATAAACTATAGAAGATAAATAATGAAGAACAATTGAAAAGTCGCTTAGAGCTGGCCATTCTCTAACGTGCTTAAAGTTAACCGAGGGGTGAAGCAACCCTCTAACGAATAGGTGTACAAAAAATAAAAACATGCTAATATAAATATATTTATAGTAGTATGTTTTTTTGGGGTTTTTTTTATACACAGTGAAATTGAAGCCTGGGCTGGTCTAGCCCCATATATTTACTGCATGGGACCCTTGCGTGTCTGCATATTTGACTTTATTTGTGTGTGGCACTGCACCTGATGGCTCTAACAATGCGACAGTTTAACGCTTGCTTGGATTTACGAAATAAAAAGATTTGACGTAACTTCAGGCAAGGGAGCGCCCTTTTTGAGGAAACACACAAAACCTTACTCTGTGCTTGGTCATTGTCATGTCACTTTAACGAATCAAAAAAAAATTTATGGGACGGCGGGACAAGAATGCTGCCTGACTCGTTACAAAAGAGGCTGCTTTGTATGTACAGAAAAAGATATATATATATATATATATATATATATATATATATATATATATATATATATATATATATAGTGAATAAAGTACCCCCTTTTGTAAATTATAAGGATATTATAAGTTACCGAGGAGTTTCATGACCATTTTTTATGGTTTTATGTTTTTATACAGGTCATGGAACTCCAAGGTTACTTCTAATATCCTCATATTTTACAACATGGGATACTTTATTTATTATAATACACAAGTTTTAGTGTCATGTGACAAAAATAACATCACTACTTACCGTTTATAACTGATTACATGACTACTTACCGTTTATAACTGATGACATCACTACTCACCGTTTATAAGGATATCATTTACAAGATATTCATGCCTTTTTTGTATTGTATATATATATATATATATATATATATATATATATATATAGATATATTTTTCCCTATCTGGTCAGAACAAAAGATCTAAATATGAAGAAGCAGCAGGGGGTCCTCTGGTCAATTTAAAGCCTTTGGTTGCTTGAACAAAATGCTAGAAATCACCTAAAATACAATTGTATCCCCCCTCCAGTCCCTTACATGTAGTTAATAAATGCAATTAGAGCAAGTTTATCAGGGGAGGGGTGAAAACACATATTTCTATTAAACACTCAGTGAAAGTGGTAACGACGCTGTGGGATGGTATATGTGGGCGATATCCTCAACAATGTCGTAGCTCTAGTCTGGCTTCGAGTTTAGGAATGTAGTTATCTTACAGCATTCTGCTAAACCAGTTTCCACCAAAATAGAATAGAGATGATTTAAAGGGGGGAAAATGCAGTTCTGTCTGTCCAGTAAATCTTATACCACTGTCCCTTCTCAGAGACTATTATCCACTGTTACTATAGACACCATCTCTCCCTACTATACCTGCTATCCCACAGTCACACTCCCTTCCCAGAGACTATTATCCACTGTTACTATAGGCACATCTCTCCCTACTATACCTGCTATCCCACAGTCACATTCCCTTCCCAGAGACTATTATCCCACTGTTACTATAGACACCATCTCTCCCTACTATACCTGCTATCCCACAGTCACACTCCCTTCCCAGAGACTATTATCCACTGTTACTATAGACACCATCTCTCCCTACTATACCTGCTATCCCACAGTCACACTCCCTTCCCAGAGACTATTATCCACTGTTACTATAGACACCATCTCTCCCTACTATACCTGCTATCCCACAGTCACACTCCCTTCCCAGAGACTATTATCCACTGTTACTATAGGCACCATCTCTCCCTACTATACCTGCTATCCCACAGTCACACTCCCTTCCCAGAGACTATTATCCACTGTTACTATAGACACCATCTCTCCCTACTATACCTGCTATCCCACAGTCACACTCCCTTCCCAGAGACTATTATCCCACTGTTACTATAGGCACCATCTCTCCCTACTATACCTGCTATCCCACAGTCACACTCCCTTCCCAGAGACTATTATCCCACTGTTACTATAGACACCATCTCTCCCTACTATACCTGCTATCCCACAGTCACACTCCCTTCCCAGAGACTATTATCCACTGTTACTATAGGCACCATCTCTCCCTACTATACCTGCTATCCCACAGTCACACTCCCTTCCCAGAGACTATTATCCACTGTTACTATAGACACCATCTCTCCCTACTATACCTGCTATCCCACAGTCACACTCCCTTCCCAGAGACTATTATCCCACTGTTACTATAGGCACCATCTCTCCCTACTATACCTGCTATCCCACAGTCACACTCCCTTCCCAGAGACTATTATCCCACTGTTTACTATAGACACCATCTCTCCCTACTATACCTGCTATCCCACAGTCACACTCCCTTCCCAGAGACTATTATCCCACTGTTACTATAGGCACCATCTCTCCCTACTATACCTGCTATCCCACAGTCACACTCCCTTCCCAGAGACTATTATCCACTGTTACTATAGGCACCATCTCTCCCTACTATACCTGCTATCCCACGGGCACATAATACCTTCTAAAGTTGTAAAGAATTTTGCATATTGTACTTGTTTTTTTTGCCATGACCTACCAAACTATATTCAAATAATAATTTGTATATTTCAAATTTGACTTCACACATCTTTTGCAAACAAGCAGCCTGTGATTGCAAACAAAAGAGGGAAACCCCACCCAAACAATATTTTTTGCACAATTAAAGAACTAAACAACTTTCTAGTGTATGCTAGCTCAAATGTTCATTAGTTCTTGAAATCATTTTTATATGTTATTGGAATTAAAAGCAGCAATTTTTTTTTATTCTTTGCACTTCTAGTTCTAACTTATATACAATACACCAGAATGCAGTTGGATTATAATAAATTGATGGGAAATATATGCTGAAACAAATTGTATGTTGCCTTTAAAAGAAGCAAGATGAACACATTTAAATGTAAAGATCTGTTGCAAGAATCAAAGGGAAGCAGTTTCCCATAATATCACTTCCTGTTTTGTACCAGTTACTCTATGTTACAACTTCCTGACTTGGAAGAACTGGAGCAGGAAGTAGCGGGAGTGGGCTTGCAGGTAGAAGGCCTGGTTATTCTTACGACCCCTAAGCTTAGCTTCTCAACAGCCAATCAGAGCCCACTGAGCATGTGAGTGTCACAGACACTTTCCAAGATGGTGACCCCCTGTGACAAGTTTGAAGTCCTGGATCATTGCTGCTATTGACAAGCTGAAACAAGTTCAGAATATAAAACATGGCATTTTTAGCCATTTACATTTTTTGGGTTTATTACCCTAGAAGTGTATTGGCCCTTTAAAGGGGATATAAAATATTCCCCCCCCAAAGTGTAGGGATTTCCATTTGCGAGGAGTTTTTCAAGATGAGCCCCATCCTAACCAGAACCCGGCCAGGCCCGCTCCATCCCCTCTATTTATAGACCCGCCCCCTCCTAACCAGAACCTGGCCTACTCCATTACCTCTATTTATAGACCTGCGCCCACCCAGCGGTGATGTCACAAAAGGGGCGGGGCAGGTGAGAGTCTATAACTTGATGGGCCAAAAGCCGGCAGCGTGAGGTTGCCGGCGGGGAGAACAGAAGGGAACGCTCAACTCGAAACCTGCCTGTGACCCAAAGATATTTTGCAGTAGCCAGTCGAAACCTGTCCGACCCGCGGGTCCCAGGCTGGCCCCACACATCACTCTTGAAACAATGTATGAGAAGGCTTCCAAGCCTGATAATCAGTTGGCTTCTGCTACATTGTTTCCAGAGTGGAGCCCATATAAACAAACACTGCTTTCCATAACATTTACAAATGGATGGAAATGTGTAATGAATGTATATGGGAAATGTGCTTATGACATTTTTTGTTCATTATACAGAAAACAGCTTTGTTCCCCTTTAACGTATCCAGCCCTTACACATGCAACCCACTGTGTGAAAAGACTATTGAAAACCCTTTTTTTTTTTTTTTGGAGGTGTAATTGGCCCTTAAAGGGACGGTTTATCATTAAAATAACTTTTAGTGTGTTATAGAATGGTTAATTCTAAGTAACGTTTCAACTGGCCTTTATTTTTTATTTAATTATTCGTTTTTAAATTATTAGCCTGCGTCCGACTTTTTTCAGCTTTCAAATGGGGGTCACTGACCCTCATCTAAAAAAAAAAACAAATGCTCTGTAAGGCTACAAATGCATTGTTATTGCTACTTTTTATTACTCACGTTTATATTCAGCCCCTCTCCTATTCATATTCCAGTCTCTTATTGAAAATCAATGCACGGTTGCTAGGGTCATTTGGATCATAGCAACCTGATGGCTGAAATTGCAAACTGGAGAGCCGTTGAATAAAAAGCTAAATAACTCAAAAACCACAAATAACAAAAAATTAAAACCAATTGCAAATTGTCTCAGAATACCACTCTCTACGTCATAGAAAAAGTTAATTTAAAGGTGAACAACCCCTTGGTATGTCGTCCCCCCTTCCCCGTACTTCAGGAAGTGCAAATGTATGGATGGGGAATTAGCGTCTCATTGTTCCAGCGGATAAAGTTCTTCTTTGGGGAGCACTGACACGGAGGCTGTGAAAGGGTCACCGTAGTTGACAGCAACATGACAGTACAAGCAATCTGTTTTTATGATTTAGCTTCACCTTTACAGCAGTAATACATGGGAGTGGCGCTGGAAATTATTGCCATTCATGGGGAACGGTTTCTTGCACTTTCCTAAGGAGGAGGTCGCTGGGTAAAGTCAGCCAAGAACTTCAACTCCCATTACCACCATACTACACACACTGGATTTAAAAAACTCTCAACACACACACACTGGATTTAAAAAACTCTCAACACACACACACTGGATTTAAAAAACTCTCAACACACACACTGGATTTAAAAAACTCTTAACACACTTTAAAAAAAACTCTATGCATCCCCTGCTGCCTCTATACAATAAATGTTGTTCAACATCCAGAAGGACAGCCGGAGGCGAGCCCTTATATTGTACGATATTGGAGACAAACTAATCTGATTTAAATGATGTGCAAAGCCGCTATGAAAGGGGAAGGCAGCAAAGGAAAGCTTTACTGTAATTAACCAAATAAGAACCTGACATTTACAGCTACTGTTCACTTCTGACTGCCATATAAATAACATCCAATGAGCATTCTCCATCTGTTCCTCTGAATAAGAGCGGCTCCTCGCGGCGCAGTGCTTTTTAATGGACTACTATGTCGTCAGGGAAGTACAGTGAATGGCTGCTTTTATTTTTATTTTTTTTATTAAAGCATGAGAGTGTCATTGAAACATATACAGAATGAAATAGGAAGCACAAGTCTAGCAGGCCAATAAAATTATTTTTATGGATCACAAAATGTTAGAAGAAGCAGCTGAGGAACTACCAGGAGCATGCTGAAATCTCCTGAGGCTGAAGGAACCTCCCAAAAAAGGAGAGAGTGCTGAAAGAACCCCATAAAGTACTGAGAGAACCCCAAAAGAGGAGACTGTTAAAAAAAGAACCCCAAAACAGAGAGAGAGTGAGTCTGCTGAAAGAGTCCAGGGTTCTACTATGATGCAGCTCAATGACCCAGAGGGCAGGGTTGGCTAAAGTGAGAGCCATGAAAGAGCCAGGGGGCACTAGAGGGAGAGTGTTTGGGGGTGCTAGAGGGAGGGAGAGCCCTGAAGGAGCCTGGGGGGCACAAGAGGGAGGGAGAGTCCTGAAGGAGCCCGGGAGTCTGCAGAGGGAGGAAGAGTCCTGAAGGAGCCTGGGAGGCACAAGAGGGAGGGAGAGCCCTGAAGCAGCCTGGGGGGCACAAGAGGGAGGGAGAGTCCTGAAGGAGTCCGGGAGTCTCCAGAGGGAGGAAGAGTCCTGAAGGAGCCTGGGACTCACAAGAGGGAGGGAGAGTCCTGAAGGAACCTGGGGGGAACAAGAGGGAGGGAGAGTCCTGAAGGAGCATGTGGGGCACAAGGGGGGGGGAAAAGAGTCCTGAAGGAGCCTGGGAGTCACCAGAGAGCGGGAGAGTCCTGAAGGAGCCTGGGAGGCACAAGAGGGAGGGTGAGTCCTGAAGGAGCCAGGGAGTCTCCAGAGGGAGGGAGAGTCCTGAAGGAGCCTGGGAGTCACCAGAGAGCGGGAGAGTCCTGAAGGAGCCTGGGAGGCACAAGAGGGAGGGTGAGTCCTGAAGGAGCCAGGGAGTCTCCAGAGGGAGGGAGAGTCCTGAAGGAGCCTGGGGGGGGCACAAGAAGGAGGGAGAGTCCTGAAGGAGCCTGGGGGGGCACAAGAGGGAGGGAGAGTCCTGAAGGAGCATGTGGGGCACAAGAGGGGGGGGAAGAGTCCTGAAGGAGCCTGGGGGGCACTAGAGGAAGATAGTTTGGGGGTGCTAGAGGGAGAGCCCTGTAAGAGCCTGGGGTGCCAGAGGGAGGGGGAGCCCTTAATATAAATTGTCAAGCACACAGTGATATTCTAAGCCAATGTGCAATTTGTCTTTTTATATTTCTGGTGGTTTTGTAAATTATTGACAATTTTTGTGCGCTATCAGGACAGGAATTTATACTGCTATCGGGTTGTTAGGGCTTTATTACTGAGGTCAGTGACCCAGACAAGCAATTTCAGTTTCAGGCCAATAAGAGGTAGAATAAGGTTCTACCTCTTGTCTTTTCCTCATACTTTTTCTCTATTATTCAGACAAAAGTTCATTAAAAGTTTTCAGGACACACCGTCACTACTGGATGCAAGTGAAGCATGAGCTTCTAATGTGAACAGCAAATCCTAATACCAAAGAGACCCAAAAGCACTGGTGAGGCACAGGAAAATCTAGTGGCTTCACAAGGAGTAGCCATAGGAATCCTGGGGTCCAGGAGTTGGGGGTCCAAAAAGTTGGGGGTCCAAAAAGTTGGGGACCATATTCATTGCTCCAGGCTTTAAATTGCCCCTTATCTATCAAATAGTAAAAAGGGAAGTGGTTATGTGGAGTAACAAATGCACTTAATGAAACCGACACATTTGCATCACAGTTCACGGTTCTGTCCTAATAAATAAATGAAAGTTAAACGACAGTGGAGCTTTCCACATGATCATTTTAAAGGGGTAGTCCTTAAAATTAGGGGCAGAATTATCAACATTCATATATATATATATATATATATATATATATATATATATATATATATATATATATATATATATATATATATATATATATATATATATATATATACTGTATATATCTGCCTCTTAATATGATGTAGATGTGATATTCTGAGACAATCTGCAAATGGTCTTCAATTATTTAGCTTTCAGCATCTCTCCAGTTTGGAATATCATTAGCTGGTTGCTATGGTTCATTTTACTCTAGCAACCAGGCAGTGGATTGAAAGAGATACAGGAAGATGAATAAGTGAGGCTTGAATGGAAAGGTGTCATAAAAAGTGATAGCCTCTTTTTGCTTTAGTCATGTTTATTACAGGTATGGGATCCATTATCCTGTTATCCAGAAAGCTCCGAATTATGGAAAGGCCTTATTCCATAGACTCCATTTTATACAAATAATCCAAATTTCCTTTTTGTCTGTAATGATAAAACAGTACCTTGGACATGATCCCAACTAAGATATAATTAATCCTTATTGGGAGCAAAACCAGCTTATTGGATTTATTTAATGTTTACATGATCTTCTAGTTGCCAAGGTATGAAGATCCAAATTACGGAAAGATCCGTTATCTGGAAAGTCCCAGGTCCCGAGCATTCAGGATAAAAGTTTCCATACCTGTAACTTAAAAAAAAAGTCAAAGGAAATACTTCCCCTTTAAATCAAATAGCTTTATGAAAGGGGAAAAAAACCACACTGACTGAAATCTATTGATATCTGGAAAACCCCAGGTCCCGAGCATTCTGGATAACAGGTCCCATATCTGTACCAGAGATGTACTAAATTTAGGATCTGGTCAGGGATTGGGGGTACCAGCAATGTCTGGTTGCTAGGGTCCAATTCACTCTAGAAACCAAGCTACAGTTTGAATGAAAGATAAATAGGAGAGGGCTTGAATACAAAGTACCAATAGCAATAGTCTTTCAAAATGAATCAGTTAATAGTGCTGCTCCAGTAGAATTCTGCACTGAAATCCATTTCTCAAAAGAGCAAACAGATGTTTTTTATATTCAATTTTGAAATTTGACATGGGGCTAGACATATTGTCAATTTCCCAGCTGCCCCTAGTCATGTGACTTATGCTCTGATAAACTTCAATCACTCTTTACTGCTGTACTGCAAGTTGGAGTGATATCCCCCCCTCCCTTTCCCCAAAAACAAAAGAACAATGGGAAGGTAACCAGATAGCAGCTCCCTAACACAAGATAACAGCTGCCTGGTAGATCTAAGAACAACACTCAATAGTAAAATCCAGGTCCCACTGAGACACATTCAGTTACATTGAGAAGGAAAAACAGCAGCCTGCCAGAAAGCATTTCTCTCCTAAAGTGCAGGCACAAGTCACATGACCAGGGGCAGCTGGGAAATTGACAAAATGTCTAGCACAATGTCAGATTTCAAAAATGAATATAAAAAAAAATCTGTTTGCTCTTTTGAGAAATGGATTTCAGTGCAGGATTCTGATTCATTTTGATAAAAACTTATTTTCCCATGACAGTATCCCTTTAAGGTAAATAAGCGAGTGCACCCAGCTTGCATTATAGTAAGCAAAATAACCGACATAATAACTGAATTCCCTCCGAGGCAACAAAATCTCAAACTCTGTAATGAAATTGAATATGCGATTTGCAAAAAAAAAAACAAAAAAAAAACAAAAAAAACACATCATACGATATTTTGTTCCACGAGTGCATGGCTTGGAAAGTAGCATTGACCAGTGGAAAATATATAAAGTCATCAGATGCGTGCAGACAACATCAGACGGAAACAATCCTTTATTCTACACGTAGTGCAACCACGAGAAAATAAAACGTTAATTTAGGCGCGGGGACTATAATTAGCGGATATCATCAGATGAGACTGCAGTGCAATGTCATGATCCATCAAGTAACAAACTTTGAGGTTTGCTTTAACTATAGATGTCACAAGCCTGCCACATCATAGACTGTGAGGTGAGGAAGTCATAGGTTTAGAACCCGTTATCCAGAATGCTCGGGGACCTGCGGTTTTCCCATAATTTGGATACCTTAAAGGATAAGTAAACCTTTAAAACAAGTGAATATAAAATTGGTGCTATTCTAAGCACTTTTGCAATTTACATTCATTGTTTATTTTTCTTTAATTCCAAGATATCAAAGGATATATGTACTGTTAATATGAATTAATTTTATTACAACAGCACCTGCTGCTCATTTTCTGACCACCAAGTAGTCAATTGGCTGTTCTGATGTTCTTCTGCTTAGAAAAGATTTCAGAAAGGTTTCTATTTTTTTTCCTAAGCAGAAGAACATCAGAGCAGCCTCTTTCTTTCTCCTGACAACTTCCTTGACTACTTGCTGGTCAGACTGGTCAGAAAATGACCAGCAGGTGGCGCTGTTGTAACAAAATTCATTCATATTAACAGTACATGTATCCCTTAATATCTTGGAATAAAAGAAAAATAAACAATGAATGTAAATTGCAAAAGTGCTTAGAATAGCCCCCTCGTCAATAATACACTCATTTATTTTAAAGGTTTACTTATCCTTTAAGTCTACTAGACAATCATGTAAACATAAGAGATTCGGTCAAGATTTTTGTGATGTAGTTTTTATTTCTAAATTACACGGTTTACACTGCAAATAATTCACTCTACAATATGAAATGTCTTTTCCGAACCAACAAGTGTATTTTTTTAGTTGTAATATTGGTGAGTAGGTGCATCTCAGGTCATTTTGCCTGGTCATGTGCTTTCAGAAAGAGCCAGCACTTTAGGATGGAACTGCTTTCTGGCAGGCTGTTGTTTCTCCTACTCAATGTAACTGAATGTGTCTCAGTGGGACCTGGATTTTACTATTGAGTGCTGTTCTTAGATCTACCAGGCAGCTGTTATCTTGTGTTAGGGAGCTGCTATTCTGGATACCTTACCATTGTTCTGTTGTTAGGCTGCTGGGGGGGGGAACTTGCAGTACACAGTAAAGAGTGACTGAAGTTTATCAGAGCACAAGTCACATGATTGGGAGCAGCTGGGAAACTGACAATATGTCTTGCCCCATGTCAGATTTCAAAATTAAATAAAAAAAATAAATCAGTTTGCTCATTTGACAAATGGATTTAAGTGCAGAAGTCTGCTGGAACAGCACTATTAACGGATGTATTTTGAAAAAAACATGTTTGTCCATGACAGTATCTCTTTAAATAAACCCAAAAGGCTGGTTTTGCTTCCAATAAGGATTAATTATATCTTACGTGGGATCAAGTACAAGCTACTGTTTTTTTATTACAGAGAAAAAGGAAACCATTGTTAAAAATTGGAATTCTTTCAATAAAATGGATTCTATGGGAGACAGGCTTTCCGTAATTCGGAGCTTTCTAGATAATGGGTTTCCGGATAACAATGGCACATGGTTTTGAGCGTTTCCAACCATTGTCTTACCTGCGCCTGAAGAATCCAAGCCCGCTGAAGGCCTTGACGCTGTGTCTCCGGCTCACCATAAGCCTTTCGGTTTCAGGGTTCCTTTCTGAGTCGCTGGAAGCTCCCGAGCTGCTATTGCCCAAGTCCTCGTCCATTCCCCCCCCCCCCAAAATCTAGGCAGCTGTGTCGTCTCAAGCCATGCTCCCAAAATCAAAGGAAGAGAGCAGCAAGCCCTGTCTTTTCACTCAGTCCAACACCGAGTGCTGTGCATACTGCTTGTAGATACCAGTGTACACGCATTATGCAAAAAAAAACATGGCAAAAATCTACATAAACATGGGTATCAATACACACAATAACTGTGAGCCCTAATCCTGTATTTTACCGATACACTCTAGGCACGGTTATTTATACTCCATGCCGACACTGCCTTACACTTTAAACACAAGGGAAGTGGCAATATCACAACAACAACAACCCTGTTTCTGTATCACAACTGCCCATGATCCCTTGAACCCTTATATTTAGATATAAAACTCCTTCCGTCTGCCTTTAATCCAAGAACAAACCGACTAAAGAGGAATGAGCAGTGTGGCAACTATAACTCCGGGTCCACAGCCAAACCAGAAACCCTACACTCCAAAACCCAGATACAATCTGAAGGAAAAGGCTAAGTAATACAATAGCGACACAACTATCAACACACACAGACTATTTAGAGACAGCGGTAGGAATCCATTAACACACACCAGGGGGTGTAAGGACAGATAAAGCAGCTGCTAGAGGGCACGGACTGTTAAATGTTTATAATGATTATGTTGTTACTAATGGTTTGGGGGTGGGGGCTAAATTCACTTTGCTGCAGGGTTCAATCTCTTCTAGTTATGCCACAACACACAGGCAATGAGCCCAGTTATAGAAACCTGTGCCAAGTCAAGAGTCAGCCCTACACACAGGAATACACACACACACACATACACACACAGGAACACAGAGGTACAACACACACAGAGGTACAACACACACAGAGGTACAACACACACAGTGGTACAACACACACAGTGGTACAACACACACAGAGGTACAACACTAGGCCTACAACACACGTATCACCTCACACATGGTCCATAACAGAACTACCCTAAGCCTCAGGCACTCAGTCTGCCCATTCTGGAACTCCCAGCACCCTATGCAGTAACACAAAGCTGCCAAACCCCACTGTACCTGACACTATACAATATAACCCACTGCTGCCACCCGTAACTCTCAGGGACTGTGTCGTTTCAAGCTCCAAACCCCAGTCAGCAGTTTATATACAGGGTTCCTTCCCCTCGGACACACAGCACGTTTCCTGTCACTTCCCAGCTCACAATAACACGACTCTTCCCAACCAGGAAGTGTTTGAAGTCTGCGCGTCCTACTCGAAGGACCCTCCAAAATAGGCGCCCTCTCTGCTGCCTGCTCAGACTGACACCAGGAGTAAAAAAAGAAGCAGCGAGCTCCACCTTATGGTAAGTTTGAAAAAATGAATGTTACAAATGGAAATAGATGTCTTATTGTGTGCAATACGTTATTTATAAAAGGGAATGCATCAAGATATATAAATAAGTACTACATTAATGTGATTGCCTTACGCAAATGCATTTACTTTTACTAACTTCTAGTATGTTGTAAAATGGACAACTCTAAGCAACTTAAATGGATACTGTCATGGGAAATTTTTTTTTTTTCAAAATGAATCAGTTAATAGTGCACTGCACTGAAATCCATTTCTCAAAAGAGCAAACAGATATTTTTATATTCAATTTTGAAATCTAACATGGGGCTAGATATACTGTCAATTTCCCAGCTGCCCCAAGTCATGTGACTTGTGCTCTGATAAACTTCAGTCACTCTTTACTGCTGTACTGCAAATTGGAGTGACATCACCCCCTCCCTTTCCCCCCCCCCCAGCAGCCAAACAACAGAACAATGGGAAGGTAACCAGATAGCAGCTCCCTAACACAAGATAACAGCTGCCTGGTAGATCTAAGAACAGCACTCAATAGTAAAAACCCATGTCTCACTGAGACACATTCAGTTACATTGAGAAGGAAAAACAGCAGCCTGCCAGAAAGCATTTCTCTCCTAAAGTGCAGGCACATGTCACATGACTGAGGGCAGCTGGGAAATTGACAAAAAAGAGCCCCATGTCAGATTTCAAAATTGAATATAAAAAAATCAGTTTGCTCTTTTGAGAAATGGATTTCAGTGCAGAATTCTGCTGGAGTAGCACTATGAACTGATGCGTTTTGAAAAAAACATGTTTTCCAATGACAGGATCCCTTTAATTTCAGTTGGTCTTCGTTATTTATTTTTTCTAGTTTTTGTAATTATTTTTCTGACTCATTACAGCTTTCAAATGGGGGTCACTGACCCCGTTTAAAAACAAATGCTGTCAAGCTAAAAATGTATTGCTGTTGCGTAAACCCAGGCCCTGATTTGTGAAAAGGACTCCAAGGCCCAGGGCGGCAGGATTTTAGGGGGCGGCTCTTCCGTTTGCATAATCCCTGTTCCAGACCCTTGTCCTAGCCCCCCACCCACGTGGGCCTGTGCTTGTTTGCTCATTGGCCTGGCCCTGCTTGCCATCAGGGACAGAACTAGGTGTATGCAGAAGAGGCACATGTATAGGGTGCAGTGTCGGACTGAGATGCCAGGGGCCCACCAGAAAACTGTAGGCCATGGGCCCACGGGAAAACCATAGACTGTGGGCCCACTTTCCAAACTATTATTCCTCCTCCTCTCCTCACTAAACCTCTTTATTCTCCTAGTCTTATATATCTACTTACTATACTTTATGCTTCCATTATTATGCTTTTTTTTGCCATAAAGAAATAGGGAATGACCATGGAATAGGCCAAATGGTTAGAAGCAAGAGGCCCACTGGTAGTTTTCTTGGTATCCCAGTGGGCCAGTCCAAGACTGCTAGAGTGCAACATATTTTTGTTGATGGGCCCTCTGCCTACCCCTAGTCCTAGTTTCAGTGCTCCTTGGTGCCCAGGTTCCTCGCTCCTCAATGCTGCTTCCCCCCACCCCCGCTCGTGCACATGCACGGAGGGGAGCGAGGTGGCCAGTCAGTTTGGCCTGATCCTTCTCACCATACATATATAGAAAAAATCCAGAAGAACATCAAAAAACAATTGCTGCGTGAAAAAAAGTGATTTATTTAGCCCATATGCATTTCACCAGCAAGGCAACGTTTCGGACCCCTCCGGGCCCTTAATCAAGCCTTAGGCTGCATATGGGCTAAATAGGGGGAGGAGGGAGGGGGGTCTACCCAGGGTAGGGAGGAGGAGTTTTTTTTATTACAGGTTGAATTCTTTTGGAGGATTTGCATCGAAAATCCAATATGCGGATGCACAGACCATATCAGTGACATCAGTGGGAGCAATGTGCACATGCGGAAGGCAGAGTCTTTGGCTTCAGGAAAGGTTTGCGCATGCGTGTGACATCACTTCCGCCTACGTCATTTCCAAGGTTGAGAACATTTTCATATTTTTCAATTTTCAATTGTTTTCATACCCCCCTAGTAACAAGCAATGGAAGTTCAGCGTATTTATGTATTTCTAAGAAAGCAAAGCAATCCAACCCCACATGCAACCTGTCCATCATTTGTAATAATGATCCCTAATAATGACATTTAATTAGTGGTCGGAGGATGCTATTAAGCGCCAGTAGTAGCAGATGGTTCCACGGCACATGTAGGGTTGCCAACTTTTCTGGAAAAAAAATAACCAGTCTTCGTTTATTTGTACCTTTTTCCCCAATTAATTACATTTTGAGCGGAATCGTTTTTACTCATCTTTTCATCTACTAACAAAAACTCCTTAAGTTTTAATGGCACTTCACCCTACCCAACACTCGTCCTCCTCATAAATATCTGACACCCAGCCTTATCTCCATACTCAGCATCCTCCTCTCTGCTTCCCAACAACCAGCTGACCAAACTGATACCAAAATCCACTTCCTGCTTCCCCCGCCCACTTCATTTAAGGGTTCCCTATACCCATACCACAGCCCATAGGGTAAAAGTGAGCAATGAAAAATTAGAGGAACCAAGAGAATTTTGCAGAGAACCCACTGGCTGGGGCTACAAATCATCTTTTACACACATTTTGCTAAAAAATAAGATGCCCACATACCCATCTCCAAATGCCCTGCAACCCTTTCCCTTCTTTATAGCAAAACTGTTCAACCTGCAGCCCCAAACTGTGGCTGAACTACTACTTTAATTAACCTACCTAAGATAGTTTTTTCATTTCCATCCCCCAGCATAGCAAATTTTGTGCATTTCTTACAATCAGAATATGACACTGCTTGTTGGTTTTTGCTAAACATTTCAAATATTAGGGGGCTAAGAGCCTGGTTTATTTTTATTATGCAATTTTTTTCAGTGATTTGCTTTGAATTTGGTTGCTAGGGTTTAATTTAGCCTAACGCCCAGGCGTAGGATATTGTAGAGCCTGCTTAAAGGAAATACCCATTTAAAATTAAACACATACATACTCATGGGCACTAACCTTGTCTCTTCCTCCGGAGGTGTTGGTGGAACATCCCAGGAATATCTTTTCCACATGGGCACGGATTTCTGTTACTCCTTCCTTGGTGCTCGGAACCTGTCACCACTTGCAGCACCCTGAGCAGCACCCTGAGCAGCACCCTGTGCAGTGCCTGTTTGCCTGATCACTAGGCTCACAATTAGCACATTGCCTTTTGCATTGCCTCCCTCACCCCTCCATTGTCCTTTGCTCACTGTTATATCTCCTTCCTCCCTTATCTGATCACCCTTTTTATTCCCAACACAGCTTTTGTACCCAATTGCTTATCTAACTTCTCCCAGCTCCCATCCATCTGTCCTTTCTTCCCAAAGCTGATTTCTCACTTCTGCTGTTTTCATGACTGTGACTCTCTTTCCCAGAAGCCTCTGGGAAAGCCTTATTAACCCTCACTCTGCCATTTATTTTTTATGCCCCCTTTCCTGCCTCGCTAATCTCTCTTCCTTATGCCTCCCATCTCCTTGCTCGTGTCTTGGCTCTTCATGTCAGGCTGATATTTGGTTGCACCTTCCTGTTTTTAACACTTCCTTCTCTAATTTCTCTTGTTTCTGATTGTTTCCACCCACGGACCCTGCCGAGTGCAAAGAAAGCTGAGGATCTTGTGCAGTCGTGCACTTCTGTACATACGACAGGATATTGGTGTTAAAATAGCTTTCAGCACCTTCTTCTGGAGACAGCACCCATGCCTGTGCGGGGCACCCCTAGCTTATTGCTATTGCAGCCCTTGGTAAATATTTTTTTACTTAAAAGGGATTTAAACCCCCCAAAAATGTGCATAATGAAAGAAAATGTCATTCTCGGCAACCTTCTAATTTATATTTATTTTCAGTGATTTTAAAGGAGAAGGAAAATGTTTATCAATGAGGGTACTGCATTTTTCCAGACACCCTAGCTGGTTATAATCACTTGCCTCAGGCCCCAGGTCGGTGCCCCTCTTCACTGAAATATGCACTGCCCGGGGAAGATCTAGACTGGGATTAATAATAGGCCCTGGCATTCCAAGTACACAGAGGCCCAAATAGCCTTTTACAAGCCCAATAAATAGTGACTGTCTATGGCATCTTACATCAACCCCTCTGGCATTTGCCCAAATCAATAGGTAACCAGTCCAGGTTTGGTCCAGGGTATTATTTTAAAAAGTGTTTTGCTGCAATCTTTTTTCCTGGATCTTTGCTACAAACCTTGACTGTGTGCAGGGCAATAGAACTTAGAAAACTTCTAACATGACATCAGCACTAGAATAGCACTCTGGGTCGGTGCATTTTGCAGTCTAGGGGTGCTCCAGCCTGCAGTCTCTGGTAATCCATTATAATCGCTGGGGGTGCCTAACAATATGGTTAATCTTTTTCTTCTCAGTGAAAGGTTGTTTTTTTAAAGGGATTGTATCATAATTTTTAAGATGTAGTTTTTATTTCTAAATCTACACTGCAAATAATTCACTCTACAATATAAAATTTAATTCCTGAACCAGTGTATTTAGTTGTTATATTGGTGTGTAGGTGCATCTCAGCTCATGTGCTTTCAGAAAGAGCCAGCACTTTATGATGGAACTGCTTTCTGGCAGGCTGTTGTTTCTCCTACTCAATGTAACTGTGCAAAACCAGCCGATTGGGTTTATTTAATGTTTACTTTTTCAGGTCATATTTACGCAGACATTAATGTAATCATTTTGGCAGATCCTTAGCTCATTGATGGGAAGCAGTTAGTCAACATCTTTGTTAGGAAGCCTCTTGCCCTTATGATATTCCTTTCCTCGTTTAATATCCTTCAAGAAATTGAATTAAACTTGTATCTGGATCCTCTGACCGGTGCACCCAGGACACTAAACTAATAATGGCGTCTGTATTTAATTACTTCTCTTCCTGATTCTCAGTCTTTGTCCCATTAACTACCAGTCAGACGGGGACTCCCTGCGTCTCAGCAGGGTCAGTAAGTCAATGAAGATGATAATGGGATTCATCGGTGAAAAGGAAACAACAGATCAGATTTTTGTCATATTTAGGTGTCACACCTTGTCTAAGAATATTAGGGATCCAACCGGTTACATATATGCCCATAATCCACACTGTAACTAATGGAAATCACTGGTTTATGGTTCATAGGAGTTTTTTTTTTCATTTTTTATTATTTGTGCTTTTTTAGTTATTTAGCTTTTTTTAAGCAGCACTCCAGCCATCCAGCCAGCCATCTGGTTGCTAGGGTCCAAATGACCCAAGCAACCATGCATAGATTTGAATAAGAAACTGGAATATGAATAGGAGAGGCCTAAATAGAAAGAGGAGTAATAAAAAGTAGCAATAACACATACCTCCCAACTATTTGGAAATAGAAAGAGGGACCAAAATGTTTGCAACGGTGAACATTTTTTGACCATGCCCATTTTTGTGGCCACACCCCTAATTACCCCTAAAATGTGTCAGGTTATGAAAGTTTGAACACATTTCTGTGGTTTTTATGTGTTATTACAGTATAGCTAATGACGGTGAATTGCCCTTTAAATGGATACTGTGATGGTAATTTTTTTTAACATGCATGAGATATGCTGCTCCAGCAGAATTCTGCACTGAAATCCGTGTCTCAAAAGAGCAAGCAGATTTTTTATATTTAATTTTGAAATCTGACATGGGTCTAGACATATTGTCAGTTTCCCAGCTGCCTCCAGTCATGTGACTTGTGCTCTGATAAACTTCAGTCACTCTTTACTGCTGTACTGCAAGTTGGAGTGATATCACTCCCCCCCAGCAGCCTAACAACAGAACAATGGAAAGGTAACCAGACAGCAGCTCCCTAACACAAGATAACAGCTGCCTGGTAGATCTAAGAACAACACTCAATAGTAAAATCCAAGTCTCACTGAGACACATTCAGTTACATTGAGTAGGAGAAATAACAGCCTACCAGAAAGCAGTTCCATCCTAAAGTGCTGGCTCTTTCTGAAAGCACATGACCAGGCAAAATAACCTGAGATGCACTTACACACCAATGTTACAACTAAATACACTTGCTGGTTCAGGAATGAAATTTTAAATTGTAGAGTGAATTATTTGCAGTGTAAACAAATCATTTTTCATTTTCTAGTTTTTAGAATTTTCTAGTTTTTAGAAATAAAAACTACCTCATAAAAATCATGACAGAATCCCTTTAAGCTGCAAGTCACAGTTTCCCCAAGAGACCTCCTTATATTAAATTGTTACAATTGTTTCTTTGATTATCTTAAATTGTTCCAAATGTTTTGAAGTGCACCTGCCACGTATTCTAGTCTCTCTGCCAAGAGCCAATTACGTTTTTGAAACATTGTATCTTTTTCTGGCTGTTCAGTGCAGGAGATCAAAGAGAAAGTCGGGACATTTCAGTAACAATCTGGGACTGCGGGCTGAGCTGTCAAAATCTGGCAGAAAACATGACAATTGGGAGGTATGATAATACATTTGTAGCCATACAGAGCACTTGTTTTGGTAGTGACCCCCCATTTGAAAGCTGGAAAGAACAGGGGCGACCCTGACCCCTCTGACATCTGAGACAGCTTTTCTGCTGCCCCCCCCATTCCCCCCCCCACGCTCACCTTTCAATACAAGAGTCGGTAACAATAACAATACATTTGTAGCTTTACAGAGCATTTGTTTTTTAGATGGGGTCAGTGACCCCCATTTGAAGGCTGGAAAGATTCAGAAGAAGAAGGCAAATCATTCCAAATCTATAAAAACTTTAAAAAAAATTGAACAGTTGCCTTTCTATAAAAAACTAAAAGTTAACTTAAAGGCGAACCACCCCTTTTCAAATGGGGTCTTAAGGCCTAACAAACAATAGCGAAAAGCTCACAGTGATGCAATTGCGGCTGATGCATCAGTATTGGGCAATTATACATACCTGCCCAAAAGCCAATACTTAAATGGTTCTCTGCAAGTGTGTAATACAGTGCATATTATATATATATATATATATATATATATATATATATATATATATATATATATATATATATATATATATATATATATATATATATATAATAACCACCAAGCTCTTCTACAACACAGAGTCACACACTGTTATTTCTTCAACAGGAAAGAAACCACTTAACATGTAACTTAAAAGGGAAGTATCATTGCGATATTTCTAAAATTATCAATATAGTAAGTAAAAGTGCTGCAACCAACACCCATATGTATATATACCCCACCTACTCGCCTCTTTTGGTTTGTTATCCTTTATCAGACTCTGTTTTCAGTTTGTTCATGACCATATTTCGGCTGAGAGATGTGAGGCTGCAGCTCCATTGGGCCACGGCAACCCCATCCAACGTTGATCTGGCACTTTATATATTTGCACTTTTATATTATTTTTTTGCACACTGCCTTGGAAGTTGTAAATGACCCCTACTGTTTGCATGGGTGCTCCACCCACTCAGGTCTTTGCCTCATCCCCAAGCCCAATGTCATGGCTACACCCAATGGTTCAGACATGGCGGAAAAGTTCTGATACCGGGCAACTGAGTGGGCTTAGGGAAAGGCAAAAGGGCCAGAAAGGTTTTTTAAAGTGATACTGTTTGGCGCTTTCACAATGGGATATGATTATCTAAATTTAGGCTCCAAGAATTGCCATACAATTATTCACTTCTTTAAAAACTTTTTTTTTTTTAAAAGCAGTCAGTGCCACAATTCATGGTGCAATTCAGTTGCCTTCCACATTAGGGAAGTGGTGGGGGCACACAGCCTCTCCCTTACATTGTGCAACGATCAGTGGGTTGTTTGTTTCTTGGGGAAAGTCATTATGGCGTCCAGGGCATTTTAACTGGATTAGATGTCCTGAATGCCAGTTAGGGGGAGATTTGCTTATTTGTACCCTGGGTACCCCTGGAACTATAGCAGGATGACTGTTACCCCAATGTTTCTATATATCTGTAACCTTGTTATGAGCTAAGGGGCCCAGTCTGAAGGCCAGTTAGGGGGAGATTTGGGGTGAGTGATTATTTGTGCCCTGGGTACCCCTGGAACTATAGCAGGGTGACTGTTACCCCAATGTTTCTATATATCTGTAACCTTGTTATGAGCTAAGGGGGCCCAGTCTGAAGGCCAGTTAGGGGGAGATTTGGGGTGAGTGTTTATTTGTACCCTGGGAACCCCTGGAACTATAGCAGGGTGACTGTTACCCCAATGTTTCTATATATCTGTAACCTTGTTATGAGCTAAGGGGGCCCAGTCTGAAGGCCAGTTAGGGGAAGATTTGGGGTAAGTGCTTATTTGTACCCTGGGTACCCCTGGAACTATAGCAGGGTGACTGTTACCCCGATGTTTCCATATATATATATATGTAACCCTGTTATGAGCTAAGGGGCCCAGCCTGTTATAAGAACATTCCTATATAGATCTGTAACCTGCTGTGATCGTTTTTGGCCTCTAAAACAGTGTGCAAGTGGAAAAAAATGGGCAAGCCCTAGATTTAAGTGTTTTTTTTAGCTTGTTGAGTATTTCATTTTAGAAACTGGGACAAGACAAGTGCCCTGTCATTCTATTGGACCTCACCGTGCTTCAGAACTAATGACCGCTACCAGCACAGTCTGTACAGATTCCGCCGTAAAAACCCAATCCAGACGCTTCCCTTAACAGCTTCTGGTTTCTCTTGCCTTATTAATTGGGAACAGAATGTGCTCCTTTCCCCCTGTTGATCTTTAGACGACATGTCAGCCACACAGAATGGAGATTTATATTTAGCTGCTTGACAAACATCATTAATTATCAGGATTGAGAGCGGGCTGATTGGCAGCACAAGAGAGCATGGAGGGGAGCAGGGTTAAAGAACAGGGGGGTGAGGGAGCTGGGTATAAAGAGCAGCACTAGAGAGCAGGTTAAGGGGTAAGTGGAAGAATTCTGGATTTAGGAGGGAATGTTCATTTTTAGCACAGAGACCTGTGTTCCCACAATGAATACAGAGATGCCTGTGTTCGGCAGCACTGTATTCATCCTCTAACCTGTTTTTAGATTGTTCCCCAGAAATAAAGACTTTTTTCAATTGCTTTCCATTTTTTTATTGTTTACCGTTTTTCCAAAATCTAAGTTGAAAGTTGAAAGTTCGTGTCTCTGGTGTTTGAGTCTGGCCGCTCAGTAATTCAGGTGCAGAATCTGAACAGCAACATTGAGTTGATCCATTTCTCAGCAGCATCTCTGGAGTATTAGCAACTATTGTATCAATTCTAACAGCTGCCTGTAATGAAACCCAGAGATTCTGCTCAGCAGGGACAAAGATAAGAAATGTAACAATTTAGAACAGTGTAGAGGGTCGGCGACCCCCTTCCCAGCGCTGCTTTTGAAAAATGACACTTTACATTTCAATATTATAAAAAACGGTCACACGTAGAAAATAGGAAGTAATTGGAAAAAGTCTTTATTTCTGGTGATCTATCTGAAACTAACTGAACTGAAAAAAGTGTTTGAAGGTGAACAGCACCTTTAACCTGGGAAAATAGCTTTTTTGACTTCTTACTAAACTAATAACAATAGCCCCGGTACCCCAGACAAGCCTGCTAAACTGTGTAGCTCCCAACATTCCCAGGGTACTTTAGTTCATGCCTCAATACTGACCCAGTTACACCCACTGTCCTACAAGCCCTGCCTTAAAGGGATCCTTTCATCAGAAAACATGTTTTTTTCAAAACGCATCAGTTAATAGTGCTACTCCAGCAGAATTCTCCACTGAAATCCATTTCTCAAAAGAGCAAACAGATTTTTTTATATTCAATTTTGAAATCTGACATGGGGCTAGACATTTTGTCAATTTCCCAGCTGCCCCTGGTCATGTGACTTATGCCTGCACTTTAGGAGAGAAATGCTTTCTGGCAGGCTGCTGTTTTTCCTTCTCAATGTAACTGAATGTGTCTCAGTGAGACATGGCTTTTTACTATTGAGTGTTGTTCTTAGATCTACCAGGCAGCTGTTATCTTGTGTTAGGGAGCTGTTATCTGGTTACCTTCCCATTGTTCTTTTGTTTGGCTGCTGGGGGGGAAAAGGGAGGGGGTGATATCACTCCAAATTGCAGTACAGCAGTATAGAGTGATTGAAGTTTATCAGAGCACAAGTCACATGACTTGGGACAGCTGGGAAATTGATAATATGTCTAGCCCCATGATTTCAAAATTGAATATAAAAAAATCTGTTTGCTCTTTTGAGAAATGGATTTCAGTGAAGAATTCTGCTGAAGCAGCACTATTAACTGATTCATTTAAAAAAAACAGTATCCCTTTAAAGTGGCCATAACAGGGAGATCTGCTCGTTTGGCGATGTTGCCAAACGAGCAGATCTCTCCCACATTGAAGTGGGCGATATTGGGCCCTAGGGCCCAGCGATCGGATCAAACAGGCAGTCGGATCGTGGGACCGCATCAACGAAAAGACTGGATTTTTTAACCTGCCCAATCGGCATCTGCCACGTTTCAGCTAGATATCGACCGAGGACGCCCATCAGATGGCCCCACACACGGGCCAATAAGCTTCTGACTTGGTCTGTCAGCAGCTTTTATCGGCCCATGTATGGGGGCCCTTATTCCCAACAAGCAGACAGAGGGCCAATTTCAGCAATTTGGTTGCTAGGGCCCAAATTACCCTAGCAACCATGCATTTATCTGAATAAGTGACTGGAATATGTATAGGAGAGGGCATGAATAGAAAGATGAGTAATAAAAGTAGCAATAATTAATGTATAGCATTTGTTTTTTGGATGGGTCAGTGACCCTCATTTGAAAGCTGGAAAGAGTCGGAAGAAGAAGGCAAATAATTAAAAAAAACTATAAAAAATTAATAAGGAAGACCAATTGAAATGTTTCTTCGGATTAGCCATTCTATAACATACTAACAAGTGAACCACCCCTTTAAGGGCAACCACCATAGAAAACCTGGAATTATTACTTGGTTTGTTGGAAAAGGCTAATTTGATTACCAGAGCCAATACACTGTGACAATGACTTGGGGAGCGTCGGATCCTTCTGTAGATATGAAGCATACGGCCCAATGCTTTGGAATATCTCGTGTCTCTATGGAGCGGTGGATATTGTGCTAATTACCTCTCTTGATAAGTGACAGATTGCACGGCTCGTCCAGCCTGGATACAAGATAAGGAAACCAATGGCACAAAAATACACACACACGCACAGAGCTGCCTTTAGGGGGGATATAGTTGATTTAAATTTACATTAACATCGAACTTTGCAGCAGTCCTACTAAAAATCACATATTGTACCTAAGAGCATGCACTCTAATACTGCAACAAAGTCCAACAATAACATATTGTACCGAAGAGCATGCACTCTAATACTGCAGCCGCTACACTGTGCCTGGAGTACAACCTCCTGCAACAAAGTCCAACCTCTGCTCCGGCCATTATATATATATATATATAAAACCATTGCTTATCCACCAACCCCCATGGTTCACCCAGCAGGATCACTAAATAAGTTACTGGCAGCCAATATCACAATGATGCCATCTGCACCACCGTGCCAGTCTCACTGCTGCCAGACATTTCCCTAACAGGAACCAGGTTATCTCTAACAAACACTGCTCGGTTTTGCTGACATTTGGTGTCAACTGTAAAAATCACTTGAATTAGTTTTCTGCATTGAGTGGCAGGATGCCTGGAACACCAGCGCACACCAGGGGGAGTAGAAATGACGCCGAATAACTTGGAATTTAAACAATCACTTTATCATACTCATCCCCCACCCAACAAGCGATTGCCAAACCTTTATTCAGAATCTGTTTTTTGCTTAGACCATGATATAACAGAAGAACCATGCAGAAACTCTTGTATCGTTATATCTTACAGTAGGGGGTACATTATCCCTTATAATATATAACTGATACCCAGAGTTCCCTGTATAACTCAGCCTGCAGCCTTGTGTCTTTATATGGTCACAGAACAACCCCTCAGTGACTTCTAATATCCTTATCAATTACAGTAGGGGGTACATTATCCCTTATAATACATGAGTGATACTCAGAGTTCCCTGTATAACTCAGCCTGCAGCCTTGTGCCTTTATATGGTCACAGAACCCCTCAGTGACTTCTAATATCCTTATCATTTACAGTAGGGGGTACATTATCCCTTATAATACATGAGTGATACTCAGAGTTCCCTGTATAACTCAGCCTGCAGCCTTGTGCCTTTATATGGTCACAGAACAATCCCTCAGTGACTTCTAATATCCTTATCATTTACAGTAGGGGGTACATTATCCCTTATAATAAACAAGCGATACTCAGAGTTCCCTGTATAATTCAGCCTGCAGCCTTGTGCCTTTATATGGTCACAGAAGTCTTTTGTTAGACAAATGTAAAGGTAGTATAAAAACGCTAGAGAGGTCCTTTAGATGAGTCTATTTTAAGACACCACATTTTATAAAAATAAAGATGGTCAGCCATCAATGTCACCATCAATGGTCAGTGGATTTGTCGCATTTCCTGCAATATTAATAGCTCTTTCACACCAAATGGCTCTCCCTGACCTCTAAAACTTCCATTTATCAGAGACATAATAATTAGAAGTTTGCAGCCAGGCAGAAAAAAAATTCCATTACGTTAATAATTCAAGGGGCCGTGTGCAATATGAAATGAGAATTTTCGAGTCATTTGGGGTTATTAATTGCCTGACGTGCGGTTACAGTTCAGTGATAATTGTTTTCGGATTAAGTCAGCTTTGCCCTCGCAGTTGCTGAAATAAGTGCAGAGTTGTGGGGTAATTAGCATCCCTAAGTGGCACCACGGCTCTAGGCTGCTTATTACTCAGGATGTAGCAAAATCCTTAATGCACTGCTGCTCTGACTACAAGAACAAGTACCAAGTGCCCCTGGAAGTAGGTTGTCTGTCTTTCATGTAATAAACTCAGCCCTTTTGAACTCTCTCTGTTAGAGGTGGTTTAGAAACCCAAACAAACAGTGATACAGTGACACCTAGGGGCTCATTTATATACAGTGTGCAAATTTGCACCCGTGCAAAAACCCATGGCAACCAAATTAGGGATTTCACCACTTGAGTTGCAGCTGGCTGAAAAAAGCCAATCATTGATTGGTTGCTATGGGTTGCTGTCCATGTGCAAATGTGCCCACTGTTTATAAATGAGTCCCCTAATCTCTCATGGCCCTATGACCCCCCACACACGCAGCATATAATGGCACTGTGACTCCCAGCATAAAGTAGCATCATGTCTCTGTAGGGATGCCAACCCAAATCAGAAATGATCCGGGTGCATCTTGACCTCCGTCTGTCACTAACTTGGCCCTACGCCACGATCTGCCCAACTTTGCCTCTGTTCTGCTGATCTCCCCCTCCCCAATACTGCTCCTGCTTCGGAGGATTTAGGGTGATGTTTCTAGGCAAATGAAAGGCAAATTACACTTAGGGGTGCCAAAAGTTAGGCACCCCCAAGTGATTATATTTACTTACCTGATACCCCAGGCCGGTGCTCCTATCAGCAGAAATCTGCACCGGCCCAGGGTTATTTCAGCGAGCACCACGGAGCGATCATCTTACAGCTTTCTTCACGTGGGTGCACATGTGCAGTAGAAAGAAAAGCCGAACTATAACTAAAAGTCGGCTATTTCGTTCTACTGCTCATGTATCTGCCCTGGGAAATTTGAAAACCAAAGAAGGAGGTGGACAATTGCTCTGTGGGGCTCCCTGGAAGAATCCCGGGCCGGTGCAGATTTCTGCTGATAGGAGAACTGGCCCAGGGTGTCCAAATATAATCACTTGGGGATGTCTAACTTTTGGCACCCCCAATGTAAATTGCCTTTCCTTCTCCTTTAAAAGAAAGAAAGTGTAAGGATTCCTAGGGCCTAGGGTTGACACTTGTTGTGTTTTGACCCAGGCAGCCTGGGTTTCCAAGGGTCAAAACCTTTTAAACCAGTGATCCCCAACCAGTGGCTCCTGAGCAACATGTTACTCACCAACCCCTTGGATGTTGCTCCCAGCGGCCTCAAAGCAGATTCATATTTTTGAATTCCTGTCTTGGAGGCAAGTTTTGGTTGTATAAAAACCAGGTGTGTTGCCAAACAGAACCTCCTGTATTCGGACAGTTCACATAGTGGCTCTCAATTGGCCAATCACAGCACTTATTTGGCACTATTTTCACGCTTGTGTTGCTCTCTATCCCTTTTTACATCCGAATGTTGCTCATGGGTAAAAAAGGTTGGGGATCCCTGTTTTAAACATTTTGAATACAGGGCAGAAACCCTCTGAATTGCATCGCAACAGATGCAATAACCCCCCCGACTGAAACGTTATCATGGTACTACTCATGTGATGATGTCGGCGGTGTGTTTAATGACGTCAGTGGTGTGTGGCACTGATGACATCATCGTGTCTGCTCGTCCAAGTCTGGGTTTATAACCAGGCAAAGGTGGAAATCCTAGATGGCTCTGTTATTGCTTAGAACCATAAAATAACCCTGTTAATCCATAGCATAAATCATTGCAATTTCCATCAACCCACCAGCAGAGGGCAGCACCATGTCTCCTGGCAACTGTCACCCAAACACTGTCCCCACTCCCCAGCATTAAACAGAACCGGGACTCCCGCTAGAATATTATTACCCTAATGTCCTTCATCTGCACCGAACAGTATTGGGACTCAACCCCTCCATGGGTGCAGCGGTCAGGAAGATTTCTCCTCTACCTTTCATTTTTTAAATTGAATTTAAAATGTGTTAAATTCAGCTCTGAAAATTAAAGCCTCTCAAATGTGTATTGTATAGATCTGTACCCCCTTCTAACTGGCACTAGCTGTGTTGTCTGCAGACAGAACCCCCCTGAACCACCCACGCACCCCTCGGGCTTCGAGTCTGTGACTCAGCATGGGGACGCGATACACAGAACTGGCTTTATCTCAGATAAATCCCACATAAAAAAAATATATATATATAAATATAGTCATGTCCTTTAAATGCACAGACATCAAACAAGCACTTAGTGTCCCTTATCTTTTCCTTTTGTTAATAAAATATTCATCCATTTATCCTTTTAATGTTCATGAAATATTCATTTCCTTCCCTTCTGATTGTTTTATTGGGACTTTCATTACGTGTTTGTACATGAATCATAATGAGATATTGGGCAGAATCAGAAGACATAAAGGCTCATTTTCTTATTCCCCAGGGAGCAGGGTCGGACTGGGCCGGGGGGGCACCTGGAAAAAACTTGGAGGGCTCCAGACTTCATGGGCCCCACCAACCCAGTCCTCCCCACCCCCACCAGGACCTGCAGGCGCAAGTTTTTAATGGAGAACGATACAGTACAAGCTACAGAGGTGCTGGCGGTACATTTTGAGGGAGGGATCGAGCAGTAGGGTTGCCACCTGTCTGGTTTTGACCCAGACAGCCCAGTTTTCCAATTAAGAAGACCAGGCAGGATTCCCTAAGATTGACGAGGCGATCGACGAATTGCTGATTGCCACATCATAGCCCCGCCTACTGACCCACGCTCTTTACGTCATCAACTCATCAACTTGTAAAGAGGGGCAAGGTGCCAACCCGAGCGGGCAGGTGGCCCATTGGGAGCAGGCGGGCGGACACAGGGGAGCTTGCCACAGGGGTAAGAGGAGTGGGCCCCCCAGTCCGACCCTGAAGGGGAGCAAAAGCACGCCCATTAGTGCACATTCAGCAGCAATTCTGTCTGGGGTTCGGCTGCCCTCTGCATCTAGGGTTGCCACCTGGCTAGCCAAGGGCGGTATTACAAATTTACTGGCAGTGTAGTTGCTGGTGAGTTTGTAATAATTAATTCATCCACCCCATTCTCTAATCCTAGCTCCTCTGCTCACTGAATCCCCTGCCAATTCCATGTTTAAAGGCACAACTCTGCCCTTCAACATCATGACGCCACTCATCATGTGCCCACCTATTTACAGCACAGCCCGCCCCCCTTGCGGACCCGCCTCCTGCCCCGCAGCCATAATGGGGCACAAGGTGCAGAGTGCAGTTACGAGGCAGTCCTGTTCTTACCATAAGCAGGTAGTGGGTACAGCACCCCAATGCATTCCCTAAGCGGGGGCACCAACAATCAAAGTGACAATTCTGCCTGCAGGGCAGGTTGCAAAGTGCAAAAATATGGTGGATTTTGTGTAGGAACCTAAAAAGATTGATCTTAGCGTTGTCATCAGGGATGGGCGAATTTGACTCATTCCGTTCTGCCAAAAATTTGCCGCTGCCAAAATGCCGCCGACGCCCAATAAAGTCTGTGGGCGTCAAAAAATTTTGACGTGCGACCACATTTTTTTGCCATACAAATCTATGGCCGTCATTTTTGCAGCAAAACAAGGCGTAAAAATTCGCCCATCCCTAGTTGTCATTTTGTTCCTGTACTAGGGTTGCCAACTGTCCGATTTTGACCTGGACAGTCAGTTTTTGGAAGGGCTACCCTGGTCAAAACTACCTGCCTGATATTCCAAATTAGGAAAACCCATAATCAGCCAATTGCCAAATTTCACATTATAACCCCGTGTCATCAGCGTTCTGCCCCACAATAGTTCCTCCCTGTGAATTCACAAACACTCCTGCCCGGACATGGCGCATTGGCCCCGAAAGGTGGCAAATCCTATCCTGTCATTTACATTTTTCCCAAAACTAGCAGGTATACAGATAAGAGATGTGCGGTTCGACATGAAGTCAATCCACACCAAATCCCATCCCACCTGCTCCAAACCAGGAGAGACGTCTGTATTTCTATACCTGTATTTAAATATCTGTATTTCTATACCTGTGTTTATGTACCCGTGCCTGATCCGCCCGTTCCTGATGTCACTGAAGGGGGCAGAGCAGGGGCAAGTACATATAAGAGGGCATAGGCAGGTAGAGTTTTACCCACTCTTGTGACCCTTAAAGGATGAGTGTTTGTTGCCCAAAAGTGCCCGACCCATGGGGTTCAGGGGCCAGCTTGCACATCATTTATGCAGATACGGCACAGGAACAATATGTCGGGTTGGTGACACAAGTGTATGGAAAGGATGAAATGTAAGTGTGAATATATAATGTTTATATAACCCAGTGCAGTAATAAGAGCCGAATGTGTGATGATAACTCCCAGCAACCCCATGGGCCGGGAAGAGCTCACAACACAAGCAGCTCCCACACCGACGGAGATGTTGCCTTTATGAAATGTAATCAATATTGCGTAGCCGCAAGGGACACTTCCCAGCTGAAAAAGTCACAGCAAAAGCATTGTTTTCCCCAATAACATAGCAATATGGGTTTCTCAGGAGTACCAGCAATCAGTGATCAAAGGGGAAGTAAAGGCCAGGAGCTGCAGATTTACCTGGCGAAGCCTCCCCCAGCTTTGTTTTTTCTTGATTTATTGCCTTTTAATTTATCTGAAGGATAAGCCAGAAAGCAGTTCCATCCTAAAGTGCTGGCTCTTTCTGAAAGCACATGACCAGGCAAAATGACCTGAGATGCACCTACACACCAATATTACAACTAAATACACTTGCTGGTTCAGGAATGAAATTTTATATTGTAGAGTGAATTATTTGCAGTGTAAACAGTGTCATTTAGAAATAAAAACGAAATTATAAAAATCATAACAGAATCCCTTTTAGACTGAATGGATTGGTTGTTGCTGGTATATATTATGAAGAACACTTATATATAATGTAAAATCGTCAGCCGGGGAGACTGGCACTTATTGCACCACAAACCTAATCAAACAAATGATTTATGCTTTCAAAGTTGGCCACAGGGGTTCGCCATCTTGTAACTTTGTTATACATCTTTGCAAGACCAAGACTGTGCACATGCTCAGTGTGATCTGGGCTGCTTAGGGATCGTCATAAATTATTAAACATCACAAGTGAAATAATATCTGCCAGAAGCCGATACAGCATGACTTTGATTAATAATCAGAATATGCAGACTGCACTGGGTCCTGTGTTGTCCTGTAATCTAATGTGGATTTTATAGTTTTTGTATTGTTTAATATAAATTTTCTCCAACTCTGCAGAACCAGTGGCTGCAGTAAAATAATCCAAATAGAATCCCAGTTTATCTGTTTAAATCTGGCTCCATGGTCTTTGTCCCTGCAGCTGGAGTTGGAAACAGTAAAGGGGATATAAAGCCAAAATAAAATCCAATACAAATCTCTACATAGTGGCCGACTGCTCTACAGGGAAACAAACAAAGCTGCTGGAGTTCTGCATGGCTGGGAAGTAAGGCGGGGGCTCCCCCTGCTGTTCATAAGTATGATTGTTTCCCTTAGAGCAGTTAGGGACCGTCTGACAATTCCTATCCACAGCTGTAAATGAAGGGAGAATTTCACTGCATACAGTCAGGTTTCTTATAAAAAACGATACACATTTTTTAATTAAAGTATATTGGAGGTAGGTTTCTTTTTCATTAATGAAAGTAAAAATGGGATTTTATTTTTTTACCTTTACATGCCCTTTAAGGCTCAGTACAGGTAGACATGGGGTGCTCACTCACCGGTAGGACAGCTGCTTCTTCATGTACAGAGGCAGAAGGGTCTCCGTTGCTCCATGGACGCTGATTCCTGGATCTGTGCATCGTCTGCCCCCGGAGGTGCAAGGTATCACCTCCATTTCTTCACCCACCTCAGGGAAGCAGGACCCCCGCCTCTCTCCCAGCTTCACGTTTTCCTTGCCAGATTCCCTAATTTGCCCGCCCTCTGCCATGTTAAAGATTTCCTCTTCTGTTTTCACTGTCACCCCCAGCTGACTGTCTCCAGATCAGTCTCCCCTGTGTGCCCCAAGCAGTGCCAGGCTCAAGAAGAAAATGAATGGAAAAACATTAAAAAACCAGGAGAAATGAGGGAGAAGGGAATGGGAAAATCAGCCGAGCAGGGGGAGAGAGGGGTAGAAAAGAAGGCAGCAGTATAGAGGGGAGGGAGGTGTAATGGGAGGAGAGGCTGGCAGGCAGGTAGAGAGGGCAAGGTGTGTGAGTGGCGTCTGGCTGAGCTGAGGAGCTGACAGCTGGCGGGATGGAATGAGAGACAGTGAGCTGTGTGCCCTGTAGAGCGAGGAGGAGGAGGAGAAAGAGGCAACCGCACCAATACAATAATGTTCATCATGTCACCTTAGAGACAATAATTAACCCTGAGTGGCTGCGTGGATCAAAACTCACAGGAGATGTGACCCACATGCTGCTTCCTATACCTGCCATGTTACAGCACCCCCGGCTTTTGTATCTATGGAAGGGAGTGTGTATAGTATGGCATCTGCCATGGAAAGATTATGTCGTCTATGGGACTGCGTATATTTGTTTTAACATAATAATTGAAATAAATGTATTTTAAGAAATACTGTATATAGTCTCCTGGCAGTGTTTATGAGCCCTGACTGATAGCAGCCTTCCTTTACTAATGTATAAATGGTCTCCCCTGCAGGTGTAGTGGACAGGTCTGTGCCTTGGATTCAATTGGATGGAGGACACAATCAAGGTGAGAGGCCAAGGGGTATATATCATATTTCCTATTGTAAGATATATAATGATATTAGAAGTTACTGAGGGGTTCTGTGACCATATAAAGGCACAAGGCTGCAGTCTGAATTATACAGGGAACTCTGAGTATCACTCGTGTATTATAAGGGATAATGTACCCCCTACTGTAAATGATAAGGATATTAGAAGTCACTGAGGGGTTCTGTGACCATATAAAGGCACAAGGCTGCAGGCTGAGTTATACAGGGAACTCTGAGTATCACTCATGTATTATAAGGGATAGTGTACCCCCTACTGTAAATGATAAGGATATTAGAAGTCACTGAGGGGTTGTTCTGTGACCATATAAAGCCACAAGGCTACAGGCTGAGTTATACAGGGAACTCTGAGTATCACTCATGTATTATAAGGGATAATGTATCCCCTACTGTAAATGATAAGGATATTAGAAGTTACTGAGGGGTTCTGTGGCCATATAAAGGCACAAGGCTGCAGGCTGAGTTATACAGGGAACTCTGAGTATCACTCATGTATTATAAGGGATAATGTACCCCCCTACTCTACTGTAAATGATAAGGATACTGAGGGGTTTTGTGCCCATGTTAAGGGTCTATGAAACCATCTATCCCATAGAAATAGTCAGGTCTCCTCTCTGCTCTTCTGACTCTAAGGGCTGAAAATGTAGTTTAGTGTTTTTCAGTCTGAAAACAGAGATGGAGCTCCCTCTACCGACACGTCACTGCAGCTACAAAACAACAAATTTTGTGTGTGTGTATGGGGAGGGGGGCATATTATTGCTAGCCGGAGCTTACAATCTAAAACTGGGATAAAACCCTAAAAACAAATGTGGTTATAAATTCTGTATTATATAAATATATCTAGTGAACTTGCCCTAAAGGTTCAGTGTCCCTATAGGAGTTATATATATATATATATATATATATAAAATCTACTCGTACTAACATGTTCAAGTGTAAATGAGAGAAAAAGGATATTTCGGTGCAGGGTTATATTTTGAATTCCAGCTTGTTAAAGGGACAATAATGTTACAAAATATTGATGAGACTCCAATTATAGAACAAGCCATTGAGCTTCCTGACCTTCACAAATCTCTGATCTTGGTGCCCCTTTATTGAGATGTGAACCAGGCGCCTCCACTGCATGGCAGCCCCATTGTCTGTCTCAGCACGGATCCCCCCACCTCTTACTGAATATAGACTGATCCATACATAATAACAGCACCCTGCCTAATCAGCTCCCTCCTAATAATAAGGCTATCGCCTGGGTGCCACGTTGGGTGCAGCGAGACAATCCCTTGTAGAGGAATCTGAAAGACTTCACGGGATACAGAGGGGACTAATTACCGTTGGGTTGCTGGGCGATATGCTCAATGGTTACCGGAGATGGAATTTACTATATGGGAGGGGGTTAGCAAATAAAATATGTTGGGTCTGGGTTTAACAGCTGCAGCGACTAGTGATGGGCGTATTTGTCCCGTTTCACTTTGCCGGAAAATTAGTGAAATGCTGGAAACGGTGAAAAATTTGCGAAACGCAACTTTTGATGCCCGCATCAATTCTGGTGTTCCCGTCAATTTTGACGCAGACGTTAAGGCGTTCAAATAATGTTGACGCTTGACAGTTTTGACGCGATCGACTTTTCTGACGCATGTACAAAATTCGCTGCAAATTCGCACTTGCCGAATTTATTTACCCATCACTAGCAGCAAATGATAGATAATGTCTGATTTATAACCATAGAGGAAGCCGACACTGGAGTGGGGCGGTCAGGAAGCAGGGTCAGAATGGGGCCCTTGAGTGACCCCTACGTAGGGTCGGAATGGGCTAGTGGCTCATGGGAAAAAACCCGGTGGGCCACACTGACCCAGACCAGCTCCTGCCTAGGCTACGACCATACCTCCCAACATTTCAAAAACAGAAAGAGGGACCACGCCCATTTTATGGCCACACCTCTAATTTCCATGTCCATTTTACAAAACTTGGCAGGTTATGGAATGTTTCAACACATTTCTGGGGGGTTTAAGGGTCAGGTTTTATGTGTTATTATTACAGTTTTGCTAATGAAGGAATTGCCCTTTAAAGCTGCAAGTCACAGTTTCCCCAAGAGACCTGATTATCTTAAATAATTACAATTGTATCTTTGCTTATCTTAAATTGTTACAAAAGTATCAAAGTGCCACGTATTCTGGGCTCTCTGCCAAAAGGCAATCACGTTTTAGAAACTTTGTGTCTTTTTCTGGTTGTTCGGTGCAGGCGATAAAAGAGAAAGAGGTATATTTATCAAAAAGTGAAGTTAGACATCGCCTAGAGTGAAATCCCACCACTTTCTATTAATTTCTATGGGATTTTGAAAGGCATATTTATCAAAGGATGAACTTTCTCTTTAACCCATTGATAAATACTCTTTTAAAAATCCCATAGAAATTAATGGAGAGTGGCGGAATTTCAGTCTAGAGGACTGTGGTGACTTTACTTTTTGATAAATATACCCCAGTCGGGAAATTTCAGTAACAATCCGGGACTGAGGGCTGAGTTGTCAAAATTGGGACTGTCCCGTGAAAATGGGACAGTTGGGAGGTATACCTGAGACTCGTTCTGCCACCAGATGCGGCTGCAGCAAGAGAACATATAGACGGGTGTGTTGGACAAGGTTGTAATTGGGGCAGGGGCCCAGAGGGGGGCTGTGGCTGTGGTGGAAGACCCGGTGGGAAGTAGGGGCCCCTGTGGACCTCAGACCCTCCAGTGCAACACTGCCCCCACATTTGAGGCCACAACTCCTCACATCACATACATCACATAAATGCTCTATTCCCAGGAGGACCCCAAAAAATTTTGCTATTGGGCCCAGTAGTAGTAGGGAGGTGAGCTAGTTCTGAGCCAGTTTATGGGTAGGAAAGTGGATTCCCTGACTTGAGTTGGGGCCCCTAAGAAATAGCGTTAGAGCAGACACACCGTATACCCAAAGGCATCAAGGGCTGGAATTAGGGGCAGGCGGAGGGGTACGTTGCAGGGGAACAATGGGAGGGTAATGGAGTGAGCAGTGAGAGTGGCAGCTGGTGCCATTGGTTGTGCTTCAACTCTATAGAAGCTAGGGAAAGTAAAGCAATGCTTTTCAGTTATTAATACAGTTAGCTAAATACAACTGGGAAATAGAGAATGAAAGTAAAGGGAATGAAGGTCAAGCACTAATGGATATTGACACAAGCCCGGTAGCATATAGCAGCCATTAGCATGATAATGAGCAAACATCTGTTGCTATAGGTTACTGGACTGGTGTGAGTACTGTGCCTGTTACGCCGAGCATCATTTCACTCTATGAATGTTGTAAATAAATGCAAATATTCCCAGTTTATCTGCAATTGCAGTTTATGTACAGTCAGTTGCAGTCTGTCCCAGTTAATGTACAATTGCAGTTTATGTACAGTTTATGTACAGTCAGTTTCAGTCTGTCGCAGTTAATGTGCAGTTTATGTACAGCTGTAGTTTGTGTACAGTTGAAGCCTGTTGCAGCTTATGTACAGTTGCAGTTTATGTACAGTTGCAGACGCAGTTTGTGTACAGTTGCAGCCTGTTGCAATTTATGTTTAGTTGCATTTTATGTACAGTTGCAGTTTATGTACAGTTGCAGCCTCTTGAAGTTTATGTACAGTTGCAGTTTGTGTACAGTTGCAGCCTGTTGCAATTTATGTTTAGTTGCATTTTATGTACAGTTGCAGCCTGTTGCAGTTAACGTACAATTGCAGTTTATGTACAGTTGCAGTTAATGTACAGGCGCAGCCTGTTGCAGATGATGTACAGTTGCAGCCTGTTGCAGTTAACTTACATTTGCAGTTTAGTTACAGTTGCAGTTAATGTACAGTTGCAGTTTATGTACAGTTGCAGCCTCTTGAAGTTTATGTACAGTTGCAATTAGCATACAATTGCAGTTTATGTACAGTTGCAGTTTGTGTACAGTTGCAGCCTGTTGCAATTTATGTTTAGTTGCATTTTATGTACAGTTGCAGCCTGTTGTAGTTAACGTACAATTACAGTTTATGTACAGTTGCAGTTAATGAACAGGCGCAGCCTGTTGAAGATGAAGAACAGTTACAGCCTGTTGCAGTTAACTTACATTAGCAGTATATTTACAGTTGCAGTTAATGTACAGTTGCAGTTAATGTACAGACACAGCCTGTTGCAGATGATGTACAGTTGCAGCCTGTTGCAGTTAACTTACATTAGCAGTTTAGTTACAGTTGCAGTTAATGTACAGACACAGCCTGTTGCAGATGATGTACAGTTGCAGCCTGTTGCAGTTAACTTACATTAGCAGTTTAGTTACAGTTGCAGTTAATGTACAGTTGCAGCCTGTTGCAGTTAACTTACATTAGCAGTTTAGTTACAGTTGCAGTTAATGTACAGTTGCAGCCTGTTGCAGTTAACTTACATTAGCAGTTTAGTTACAGTTGCAGTTAATGTACAGTTGCAGCCTGTTGCAGTTAACTTACATTTGCAGTTTAGGCACAGTTGCAGTTAACTTACATTTGCAGTTTAGGCACAGTTGCAGCATGTAGCAGGGTATATACAAGTACAGCCTATTAAGATGCAGAGTCTGTATCTGGGTCATGTAGTTCTGACTAATGTTCCTGTAATGATGGTTCTGGCCCAGGAATGGAGTCTTGCTGAGCAGACGCAGGGATTTGCAGACCACTGAAGCGATGCCTGATCTCATTAGGGGAATGTGGTCTGATTGGGCTCAATTAGAATCCCTGCTCAGTGACTTTTGGGAACATCTGCGGCTGCCTCATTAACCCTTTGTGGAACAGGAGACAATACTAACTCTACTCAACCACCGAGACCCTTGCACTTAAAGGGGTGGTTCACCTAAAAGTTCATTTAAAGGTGAACAAACCCATGGGGGCATGTGGCAGTAGCAAGTTTTGGCCCAGGACCCATGGGGCTGTAGTTACCCCCCTGACTGAACCATAATCCTCTCTTTTATATAACACCGATTCCACCTTAATTCCCTTCCACACCTCTACTATCCACATTCCCTTTCTTCCCATTTCCACCTTAATTCCCTCTGCCCGGGTCCCCCAAAACTTTCCCTGGGCAAACCCTGCCCCTTTAGCAGAACTTAAATCAATTTATCTTGGTGTCTCCGCCCCTCTCATTCCAATGTGTTTTATTATGTATAAAGGGACGACCAATCAGAATCTCACAATATTCCTCTTACCCAGCATGCCCGGCGCTGTCTGAATGACTTCTCTCCTTGGCATCTTGATGTCCCTTAAGTTTGCAGGAATCAGAACAGAAATGTGGACTGAATCTTTTCCTCCCCATTAATGGAAACGACAAGTATCTCTGATTAATATCAGAACTAATGAGTAAGTTGTAATAGAAAGAAAAGCAGAGAGGATTTATATATGTAATTGCTATTGGTCTGTCTCTTACCAGACTCACAACTGCTGCTTCTGAATGAAATGGGACAGACAGATTTTAATAGCAATTACATTTACACATACATTTATAAGCACTGAAAATATATATGTATTAAATAGTTGCTTAAACTTACATTTTCTTTCATTAGGCAAACATGGATTTTGGGGGTTACAGACCCTTTTTGAGACCTAGTACATTCCTACATTTTATTGTACTACTACTACTATAGGCACCATCTACTATACCTGCTATCCCACAGTCACACTCCCTTCCCAGAGACTATTATCCACTGTTACTATAGGCACCATCTCTCCCTACTATACCTGCTATCCCACAGTCACACTCCCTTCCCAGAGACTATTATCCACTGTTACTATAGACACCATCTCTCCCTACTATACCTGCTATCCCACAGTCACACTCCCTTCCCAGAGACTATTATCCCACTGTTACTATAGGCACCATCTCTCCCTACTATACCTGCTATCCCACAGTCACACTCCCTTCCCAGAGACTATTATCCCACTGTTACTATAGGCACCATCTCTCCCTACTATACCTGCTATCCCACAGTCACACTCCCTTCCCAGAGACTATTATCCCACTGTTACTATAGGCACCATCTCTCCCTACTATACCTGCTATCCCACAGTCACACTCCCTTCCCAGAGACTATTATCCACTGTTACTATAGGCACCATCTCCCCCTACTATACCTGCTATCCCACAGTCACACTCCCTTCCCAGAGACTATTATCCACTGTTACTATAGACACCATCTCTCCCTACTATACCTGCTATCCCACAGTCACACTCCCTTCCCAGAGAATATTACCCACTGTTACTATAGACACCATCTCTCCCTACTATACCTGCTATCCCACAGTCACACTCCCTTCCCAGAGACTATTATCCCACTGTTACTATAGACACCATCTCTCCCTACTATACCTGCTATCCCACAGTCACACTCCCTTCCCAGAGACTATTGTCCACTGTTACTATAGGCACCATCTCTCCCTACTATACCTGCTATCCCACAGTCACACTCCCTTCCCAGAGACTATTATCCCACTGTTACTATAGGCACCATCTCTCCCTACTATACCTGCTATCCCACAGTCACACTCCCTTCCCAGAGACTATTATCCCACTGTTACTATAGGCACCATCTCTCCCTACTATACCTGCTATCCCACAGTCACACTCCCTTCCCAGAGACTATTATCCACTGTTACTAAAGACACCATCTCTCCCTACTATACCTGCTATCCCACAGTCACACTCCCTTCCCAGAGACTATTATCCACTGTTACTATAGACACCATCTCTCCCTACTATACCTGCTATCCCACAGTCACACTCCCTTCCCAGAGACTATTATCTCACTGTTACTATAGGCACCATCTCTCCCTACTATACCTGCTATGCCACAGTCACACTCCCTTCCCAGAGACTATTATCCCACTGTTACTATAGGCACCATCTCTCCCTACTATACCTGCTATCCCTCAGTCACACTCCCTTCCCAGAGACTATTATCCCTCTGTTACTATAGGCAACATCTCTCCCTACTATACCTGCTATCCCACAGTCACACTCCCTTCCCAGAGACTATTATCCCACTGTTACTATAGACACCATCTCTCCCTACTATACCTGCTATCCCACAGTCACACTCCCTTCCCAGAGAATATTACCCACTGTTACTATAGACACCATCTCTCCCTACTATACCTGCTATCCCACAGTCACACTCCCTTCCCAGAGACTATTATCCCACTGTTACTATAGGCACCATCTCTCCCTACTATACCTGCTATCCCTCAGTCACACTCCCTTCCCAGAGACTATTATCCCTCTGTTACTATAGGCAACATCTCTCCCTACTATACCTGCTATCCCACAGTCACACTCCCTTCCCAGAGACTATTATCCCACTGTTACTATAGACACCATCTCTCCCTACTATACCTGCTATCCCACAGTCACACTCCCTTCCCAGAGAATATTACCCACTGTTACTATAGACACCATCTCTCCCTACTATACCTGCTATCCCACAGTCACACTCCCTTCCCAGAGACTATTATCCCACTGTTACTATAGACACCATCTCTCCCTACTATACCTGCTATCCCACAGTCACACTCCCTTCCCAGAGACTATTATCCACTGTTACTATAGGCACCATCTCTCCCTACTATACCTGCTATCCCAGTCACACTCCCTTCCCAGAGACTATTATCCACTGTTACTATAGGCACCATCTCTCCCTACTATACCTGCTATTCCACAGTCACACTCCCTTCCCAGAGAAAATTATCCACTGTTACTATAGACACCATCTCTCCCTACTATACCTGCTATCCCACAGTCACACTCCCTTCCCAGAGACTATTATCCACTGTTACTATAGGCACGATCTCTCCCTACTATACCTGCTATCCCACAGTCACACTCCCTTCCCAGAGACTATTATCCCACTGTTACTATAGACACCATCTCTCCCTACTATACCTGCTATCCCACAGTCACACTCCCTTCCCAGAGATTATTATCCCACTTTTACTATAGACACCATCTCTCCCTACTATACCTGCTATCCCACAGTCACACTCCCTTCCCAGAGACTATTATCCACTGTTACTATAGGCATCATCTCTCCCTACTATACCTGCTATCCCAGTCACACTCCCTTCCCAGAGACTATTATCCACTGTTACTATAGGCACCATCTCTCCCTACTATACCTGCTATCCCACAGTCACACTCCCTTCCCAGAGACTATTATCCACTGTTACTATAGACACCATCTCTCCCTACTATACCTGCTATCCCACAGTCACACTCCCTTCCCAGAGACTATTATCCACTGTTACTATAGGCACCATCTCTCCCTACTATACCTGCTATCCCACAGTCACACTCCCTTCCCAGAGACTATTATCCACTGTTACTATAGACACCATCTCTCCCTACTATACCTGCTATCCCACAGTCACACTCCCTTCCCAGAGACTATTATCCACTGTTACTATAGGCACCATCTCTCCCTACTATACCTGCTATCCCACAGTCACACTTCCTTCCCAGAGACTATTATCCACTGTTACTATAGGCACCATCTGTCCCTACTATACCTGCTATCCCACAGTCTCACTCCCTTCCCAGAGACTACTATCCACTGTTACTATAGGCACCATCTCTCCCTACTATACCTGCTATCTCACAGTCACACTCCCTTCCCAGAGACTATTATCCCACTGTTACTATAGGCACCATCTCTCCCTACTATACCTGCTATCCCACAGTCACACTCCCTTCCCAGAGACTATTATCCCACTGTTACTATAGGCACCATCTCTCCCTACTATACCTGCTATCCCACAGTCACACTCCCTTCCCAGAGACTATTATCCCACTGTTACTATAGGCACCATCTCTCCCTACTATACCTGCTATCCCACAGTCACACTCCCTTCCCAGAGACTATTATCCACTGTTACTATAGGCACCATCTCTCCCTACTATACCTGCTATCCCACAGTCACACTCCCTTCCCAGAGACTATTATCCCACTGTTACTATAGGCACCATCTCTCCCTACTATACCTGCTATCCCACAGTCACACTCCCTTCCCAGAGACTATTATCCACTGTTACTATAGGCACCATCTCTCCCTACTATACCTGCTATCCCACAGTCACACTCCCTTCCCAGAGACTATTATCCACTGTTACTATAGGCACCATCTCTCCCTACTATACCTGTTATCCCACAGTCACACTCCCTTCCCAGAGACTATTATCCACTGTTACTATAGGCACCATCTCTCCCTACTATACCTGCTCTCCCACAGTCACACTCCCTTCCCAGAGACTATTATCCACTGTTACTATAGGCACCATCTTTCCCTACTATACCTGCTATCCCACAGTCACACTCCCTTCCCAGAGACTATTATCCACTGTTACTATAGGCACCATCTCTCCCTACTATACCTGTTATCCCACAGTCACACTCCCTTCCCAGAGACTATTATCCACTGTTACTATAGGCACCATCTCTCCCTACTATACCTGCTCTCCCACAGTCACACTCCCTTCCCAGAGACTATTATCCACTGTTACTATAGGCACCATCTCTCCCTACTATACCTGCTATCCCACAGTCACACTCCCTTCCCAGAGACTATTATCCACTGTTACTATAGGCACCATCTCTCCCTACTATACCTGCTATCCCACAGTCACACTCCCTTCCCAGAGACTATTATCCCACTGTTACTATAGGCACCATCTCTCCCTACTATACCTGCTATCCCACAGTCACACTCCCTTCCCAGAGACTATTATCCACTGTTACTATAGGCACCATCTCTCCCTACTATACCTGCTATCCCACAGTCACACTCCCTTCCCAGAGACTATTATCCACTGTTACTATAGGCACCATCTCTCCCTACTATACCTGTTATCCCACAGTCACACTCCCTTCCCAGAGACTATTATCCACTGTTACTATAGGCACCATCTCTCCCTACTATACCTGCTCTCCCACAGTCACACTCCCTTCCCAGAGACTATTATCCACTGTTACTATAGGCACCATCTTTCCCTACTATACCTGCTATCCCACAGTCACACTCCCTTCCCAGAGACTATTATCCCACTGCTACTACAGAGACCATGTACATACTATACTGCTAATATAAGGGTGAATAGGATAAGTAAAGCCCTGCTCTGACCCAGTACTCGCCGGACCTGGCCACACCCTGACACCAGTGAGACACACGTGAGACTTCGCTGATAATGCAATTTTTTTTTCTCTTTTAATTTTGCTTGACTGAAGCAGGCACAAAGAGGAGAGGAGAGTAAGGAGCAGATAAATCTGTGAGATAAAGCTTGCACTAACTATCGTCGTCTTCTCCAGAAATCCGGGAGTGTTCTGTACAAGGAACCAATGAACGTTGGGGAGGGGGCGCAGAGGTCGTGTGAGGGTCCCAGGCTGATGGGCAATAGGGCTGGCAGAAGAAGTCCTTGGTTGGCGGAAGAATAAAAAACCCAGTAGAGCCATCGAGGCATCATAGTTCTGTCTGGCAGTGAAAGGGTTGGCCAAGAGGAATGCTAATTATAAGCAGATTAGGCAGAAGCGGTTGAAGCCTCTATGCTCAATGCGCTGACAGTTTGGGAACAAGATGGGCACTTGTGCCAGCTCCGTGCTGAGACGCTGCTATTTGAGTCTTTTCTCTCGGAGGCTGGGGACGCGATTCCTCCTCGGTGTCATGTTGTGGCTTTGCAGAGACAGATGGACTGAGGTCTGTGCTGGGGGGGGGGCAGTTTCTCATAAGTTCACAGTCAATCACCCTGCGGTTCTTCACTCTTCCCTATTGTCAGCTCTGGATTCCTCTCCCTCGGACCGACCCTACAAAAAATCTGCGCTTCTGTCCCTGTAATTAAAAAAAAGAAAGTCTTGGGACTTACATTTGCTCCATTAGCAACTCCCTCCAAGTAAATTAATCCACTTCACCACCAATAATAATAATAAATAGGTATACATCTCTGTTTTTGGGCTGCTCTCTTTCCCTTGGTCAGGGAGAGGTACACGATATACTCCCTCTAATGCTTCTTGCACTCTGACCTGGGCTTACTGCCATAAGGTGCATATCTTGTGTATTGAGTTCCCCAGACAACGGGAAAGAGAGCAGCCCAGGAGCAGATAATGCCAGCTTTGTGCCTGGGTAATATAATTGGTTCATTTACTCTGGATGAGGGTAAAATAGAAGCAGGGTCTATAAATAGGGTGCTGCGTCTGTTGACTTTTATCTTGACCTGCACATCACTCCAACCAGAATATTTAATGTGTTAATCTTCAGTTGTTAAATAAAAAAATATGATTTCTAAAGAATATCTTGCACCCATTCTATGTGCTATGCTATGGGGATCAATCAGAAACCAAGAAAGGATAAGTAAACCTTTAAAATAAATGAATATAAAATTGACGTGTTCTATTCTAAGATCTTTTGCAATTTACATTCATTATTTATTTTCTTTTTATTCCAAGATATTAAAGGATACATGTACTGTTAATATGAATGAATTTTGTTACAACAGCGCCACCTGCTGGTCATTTTCCCACCAGTCTGACCACCAAGTAGTCAAGGAAGTTGTCAGGAGAAAGAAAGAGGCTGCTCTGATGTTCTTCTGCTTAGGAAAATAATTGAAAACCTTTCTCAAATCTTTCCTAAGCAGAAGAACATCAGAGCAGCCTCTTTCTTTCTCCTGACAACTTCCTTGACTACTTGGTGGTCAGACTGGTGGGAAAATGACCAGCAGGTGGCGCTGTTGTAACACAATTCATTCATATTAACAGTACTTGTATCCCTTAATATCTTGGAATTAAAGAAAAATAAATAATGAATGTAAATTACAAAAGTGATTATTGACACTATGGGACAATAAGCAAATCCGGACAAATTTAAACTACTTTAAATGCTTGGTATACATTGGAATTCTAACAGACTCTCTTTTTGGACATTTCATTTATTTTATGGATACATTGGGGTTTTGTTTCATTGCACTTTTAGATATTTTGTATTTTTGAGCATTAACAATTAAGGATGCACCGAATTCACTTCGTGAAAGATTCGGCCGAATACCGAACCAAGTCCGAACCCAAATTTGCATATGCAAATCAGTGAGGGGGAGGGAAAAAATTTGACTTCATTGTTTTGTGATGAAAAATCACATGATTTTAAGGATTCGGTTTGGCCAGGCACAAGGATTTGGCCAAATCCTGCTGAAAATGTCCGAATCCTGGCCAAATACCGATTCGGTGCATCCCTATTGACAATTGGACCAATTGCAATAAGTTTGGTCATTGGACTGTGAACAGTTAAAATTAATTATGCTAATAATGTTAATTGTTTCAATATTGGGTGGTGTTTATTAGCCTATGCACATGCCCATTTGTATGCTTGACAAAGGGGTTTACCCTCAAAACGTTGCACCTTCGCAAATAAACTCAGCGAGGGCTTGTCCCTGCTTGAATTTGACCTGAGTTCCAGTGAAATCATTTGTACTTGAAATTGGAGGTTACCAAAGCCTTAATATTTTATTATTGATCAGTCAGACCCCACAGGATCTACAACATCTGCTATGGGGATTGATCAGACCCTGCAGGATCTACGTGCTATGCTATGGGGATCAGTTAGAACCCATAGGCTCTACGTGCTATGCTATAGGGGTTCAGCCAGCTTGTAGGATCCATATAATATACGACTATACTGTATGACTGGCTTCTTACTCACCCCTCTTCTTGTCTCGTTAATCTTCCATCTGTCTGGTTGTCCCCCAGGTACTTGCCCCTCTCATGGGAGGTGTACTCTGGGTGTTGGCTGAGAGATGCTGCATCTGGAACCCAATCAGTCTTCTGCAACCCTAGAACAGAATTGGGCCCTTCGTCCATCGCCCCGGGCCCCTCATCATAGGACAGGAGATTTCGGGAGCGGACTGAAAAACAAACAGAAAAGACCATCAAGTGGCACCAACGGGTCCAATGTCTATAAACAAGAAGCAGCCACTTCCCCAAACTCCAGCAAACCTCCCGGAGACAATACATGCAGGGGACAGTCAGCAGAGAAGTAAAAGACTTACTTAGGCTGTGGGTATATAGGTCGGGTGTCAGCAGAGGAGCTGATTTCACCGTCTGGGACCCTGAAGAAAATTCTGGAAAGGAAGGGATCAAGGACCCAAAAGCAAGAACAAAACACAGCACCATCACCTGTAGGGAAGAGACATTCCATAGAATGTTACACGTGGGAAACAATTGGTCTCCATCTGTATGTTACACCCACAGAATTGGTCTCCATCTATATGGTGCCCACCCAGGATTGGTCTGAGTCTATATCACACTCATAGAAGATTGGTCTTCATCTGCCTCATATCCATACAGATTTTGTCTTCATCTCACACATATCTGGTCTACATTTGTCTCACCCACGCACAGGATTGGTCAGCCTCTATCTCCATGTAGGACTGGTCTCCATCTATCTCCCACCGACACAGAATTGGCCTCCATCAGTTTCTCATCAACACAAGAATGATCTCCAGTTGTCTCACACCCACAAACTATTAGTCTCCATCTGTCTCATGTTCAGACAAGACTGGTTTCCATGATCCATCAAACTCCACACAGAGGATTGTGTCTCTGTTCCTCAAAAGGTCTCAGGCTTTGGCCCACAACATTGGTCTCTGTCTCAACATCACCATATGCTATCTCAGGATTGTCCTCCATCTGTGAATTAGTGAATGGATCGCATGGGGGGGCCCACCACATCTACAGCCCAATAAAGTTCTCATCTGAGAGAGAATTTTGCAATTTTCTTGGTTCAGACCTGATGAGATAGTGTGTTAGGCTGTCCTTTTGGTGCCATGCATTGACCAATAATCTGCCGGCTGGATCAGGAGAAGCCAAGTCATCAGCTATTGTCCGCCTCTCTATGACCAATTGGAAGCCAGTGATCTTCTATGTATGGCCATCTTTCTGTGTCTACTGTCACTCAAACAGTCTCATCTATGTGACATACAGGTCTCCTATGGTTTTCATGCTCACAGAAGATTCTCACCTGGTCTCACTGCAGATAATCCCACTGGTCTCCTCAATCTCACGCACACAATGTCTCATAGCCACACAGCAGAGGGCATCCCACCATCACCAGTATATCTCCTCTCCCACTCACATCCTCATATCCGAGTCTGTGTCACACAAACACTCAATCAAGGGTCTTGGTGGCCATAGGATTTACCATTAGGCAGGTGCTTGTCTGGGTGGCAGCCAGTTTACATGGTCTGGGCACCTTCCCTGTCACCAGCGCCTGTAACTTCTGTAACTGCTGCAGCAGGGACCTGCGGGTGGCATGAAATTGGAATGAGTTAAAGGGGCATATTCTCTAATAACAAATGGCAAATATAATGCATAGCTGTGCCCCCATGGTCTTCTGAGCCTCATATACTCAACCTGTAACCTGGCACTAATGATAGATAGATAGATAGATAGATAGATAGATAGATAGATAGATAGATAGATAGATAGATAGATAGAGACAGAGAGAGACAGAGACAGAGAGTGAGACATAGATAAATAGAAAATATCCTTTATTGACAGCAGATGGTGCTAGATTACCACTATTCTATTAATCCCACTTATTTTCCCAACATATACAGGTAGAAGATCAGTTATCCCTAAAACCCATTATCCAGAAAGCTCTGAATAATCTCCCATAAACAAAATAATTAAACATTTTTAAAAATGAATTCCTTTTTCTCTGTAACAATAGAATAGTGCCTTGTACTTGATCCCAACTAGAATATAATTAATCCTTATTGGAGGCAAAACAATCCATTTGGGTTAATTTTGTGTTTATATGGTTGTTTAGTAGACTAGTAGGTATGGTGATCCAAATTACGGAAAGATCCTTAATGTGGTAAACCACAGGTCCCCGTCCCGAGCATTCTGGGTGATAGGCCCTATACCTGTACCTATTTTAGGAAGGTAGTGCCAGTGAACTCCATTAGGGTTGTAGGAGGGCATCAAATGACCAGCAAAATATTTATGGGCAAAAAAACAGGTCGGATTTGGGATCAAAGAACCTGAGATTGGTTTACTACTCTCCGCGATGTTCTACGTCTTACCTGTTGGCGTTCTCCAGGGTTTCTACTTTCTTCCACAGTTCACTGTTCTGTGATGTGAAGCTTTCCACCCTAGAGGGACAAGCACCACAATTATCCCCAACATTCCAACATTCAAAAGCCACCCTGTGAGCCAATGCAGGTATCCTCACCTGGCCTACTCTAGCCTCAAATACTCCTTCCCCTTTATCATTCTCTGACTTCTCTCCAGGTCCCTTTATATACAATCAAAACTCTTTCTTCTGTTCATTCTTTCTATCCTCCTTCATGTAGATCCTCAGCTCTTCTCTACCTAAAAATCTACCTAAACTCTCAGTCCCAGTAATGTCTCTTCTTCCTTGTGCCTCCATCTTTCCTCCATGTCTTGTCTGTAGCCTCCTCCTATTAGTAACCATGGTAGCCTGGAATCTCAGCAAGTAGTTACTAATAGGAGAAGGCTACAGAATATGACTATGGCTTATCTTTTAGTACTTTTTCCTAAGTTTCCTCCTATGGGTGGGAGAGTTGGGCTTAGCTTCAGAAAGTTTCCTTCATTTATTGAACTTTGCATCTTGTCCTCCCAAAATGATAGCAGTTAACAACTTCTCACTAAATGACCCAGGAACCCCCTGCCATAGCCTGACTCTGAACAGCAAAAGACAAGTATGGCACAAAAGCAATGGGATAATGGATCTTCTCGAATGGAACACAACTTACTTTTTCTCCAAGCACTCCACATATTCCTTCTTTTTCCTTCGGCTCTCTTGGGCTGAGATCTACATGGGAAGATAAAGAGTGTTGAGTAAAAACCACTATAGTAAAATAAGCCTACCCAGTTACACATCCCCACTGCCACCATAAGTAATCACGGGCCTCATAAAACTAAGTTAGGACCTTCACTCTTGGGAGCCCCAATTATAAACCCAATGGTCACCTGGGCCCCCTGTGTGATGGGCCTTGCCAACAAGTAAAATGGGGCCCCAATAAAGAAAATAAGCCCCTTGCATGCACAGCCACACACATTATGAGGATCATGGGAGGGTTGAGTTCTTCTTCCACTCTCCCCACCTATGACCTGACTCTGGTAGCCTCCATTATAGGAATGAGTCTTTCATGCCCCCTTTCGTGACATCTGAGATTGGCCAGTTGGGCATGGGTCTATAAATGGAGTTGCCGCCAGGTTTGGGTCAAGTGGGGGTGGGGAGCAGATGGGCAGATGAGTGTTGAATTTTTTTTGATCCCCACGTTACTACTGGTCACTCCCCAATTATGTCAAAAACGCTGCCCACGATCCATTCAATCCCCAACCATTTTCCTGCAAGTCCTGCCGCTTTCACAATCCACAAATGTCATCTTGGGGCCTCCTTTTGAACCTTGGGTATCGTGCCTGGAGAAGCTCACAACTGGGGTCGTTGGGGGGTGCCCTTGAGGTGGCAGCCCTCGTGGGCCTAATACACTCCACTCCAATGCTGACTTATACTCACCTTATTTTTGATCTTTCTTCTCACTCTCTTGAGAGCCTTCTCTTCGGTCTTCGTAAGGGGCAGTTTGGTAGGAATGGGGTAGCCCTCAGCCACCAGGGTTCTCCTCTCTTCCTCGGTCAGCATCAACGGCCCAGATGTGCCTTGAAGTTTCTACTCACCCAAAAAATGGAAAATACCCATTACAGCTTCTCTATGTCACCATTCCTTTACTGCACCAATATATTTAACTTAAGGAGAGAGTACAATATGTGACCAAGTTTCCTTTATAGTAATATAGGCAACGGTATCTCCAGTACCATAAGCCAAATCCATGATAAATCCTGATTATTGGGCTGAGACCCATGTGACTTGCCATCACTGGGTTACTATGTCCCCCATTATCCATCCCACAGACCTGACCCCAGAGACTTACACAAGGAACACTCACATGGGGTGCAGTAAGTAGGGGTGATGAGGATATAGCATGAGAAGAACGTGGGACAGCACGGGCTGGGCTTGGGGGCGGAAGAGATCGGGGGCTCTGGGAGCCATCACTGTCACTGCTGTGACTACTCGGTGGGGTGAGAGGCATCATCCCTAAAACATCTAGAAAAGAAAACATAAAATACGTATTTAGAATTCAAGGAGCTTGGGGCAACCCACAGATCTGGCATTTTAAGGTGGCACTTTCATCTAGACACAAAACAGGTATTGCGATGATGATAAAAGGGCAAGTCAACTCAAATTCGCTATTTGTTAGGCTGAAAAGTGCACCAACCTGTGGTACTAGCCCTTGAGCACCAGTGTGAATTCTGTACAGAGGATCAATGTCACATCGCAATAGATGGTGGTGCTCAAGGGTTAGTACCCCAGGTTGGTGCACTTTTCAGTAAATAGAAGCACTGGCCTGGGGGGCGGGGTCTAAGGTAAGTGCTTATATTCACTGGGGGTGATACCTAACACATTGGCATCCCCCAGTGAACTTGAGTTGACTTGTCCTTTAAAAGAAGAAAGGACAGCAGTTAAAATGGGAGCAGGGAGAATTAAAGGCAATAACAGGGGGAGGGACCTGTAATATAGCACAGCCAATTACAATCTGGCCCACTTTATTGAATGGCCAAAAGGGGCATATTTAATTTTTTTTTTTTTTTTTAAATGTAACTAATTTTATAAGTGATCTTATTTGCAGGGAATTTTCTAGGAATAATGGAGTGCTCATTGGCCATTTCTACAGTGATTATACTGGTTGTGGGTTAATATGCTGATGATCCAGTCTCTGTAACATTTATACTGGCTTTAATATGCTGATTATTCATTTTCTGCAGTGATTACACTGGCATGGACAGGGTTAATATGCTCATCATCACCATATTCTGTAGTGATTATACTGACACGTCTGGGTTATGTTTTGGTAAAATGCGTGTGGTATTTAGTGGTGTGACCAAAAATGTTATCCTATGTGGCAGGATAAGAGGAGCCTGAAATATGGATCTGTGCTAAGGTTGCCACCTGGCCAGTGTTTTACCGGCCTGACTAGTAAAAATGATGCTTGAGCCCAATGTTATTGAAAGGGAAAAAATCAAAATATAAAGGAAGGCCGGTAGGTGGAAATCCTAATCTTTGCCCAAGGCCTTAAAACAGCACTGGTTATGATAGAATGGGTGCTCTAATAGAGCAGAGATAGGTACCGGCAGTTACAGGGGGAGGGGCTATAATAAGCAGGGAATAATAAACAGGGATAGTGGCAGGCAGTTAGAATGGTAAGGAACCTGCAATAGAGCAGAGATAGGTACAGCCAGTTACAGGGGTAGGAGCCTGTAATAAGCAGGGATAGTGGCAGGCAGTTAGAATAGAAGTACAGGCAGTTACAGGGGGAGGGGCCTGTAATAAAGCAGAGATAGTGGCGGGCAGTTAGAATAGAAGTACAGGCAGTTACAGGGGGAGGGGCCTGTAAAAAGCAGGATATAGTAAGCAGGGATAGTGGCAGGCAGTTAGAATAGAAGTACAGGCAGTTACAGGGGGAGGGGCCTGTAATAAAGCAGAGATAGTGGCGGGCAGTTAGAATAGAAGTACAGGCAGTTACAGGGGGAGGGGCCTGTAATAAAGCAGAGATAGTGGCGGGCAGTTAGAATAGAAGTACAGGCAGTTACAGGGGGAGGGGCCTGTAATAAAGCAGAGATAGTGGCGGGCAGTTAGAATAAAAAGTACAGGCAGTTACAGGGGGAGGGGCCTGTAAAAAGCAGGATATAATAAGCAGGGATAGTGGCAGGCAGTTAGAATAGAAGTACAGGCAGTTACAGGGGGAGGGGCCTGTAATAAAGCAGAGATAGTGGTGGGCAGTTAGAATAGAAGTACAGGCAGTTACAGGGGGAGGGGCCTGTAATAAAGCAGAGATAGTGGCGGGCAGTTAGAATAGAAGTACAGGCAGTTACAGGGGGAGGGGCCTGTAATAAAGCAGGGATAGTGGCGGGCAGTAAGAATAGAAGTACAGGCGGTTACAGGTAGGAGGAATCCTGTAACAGACAGGGATAGTTACAAGGCAGTTACACAGTAAGTAAACGCTTCTGACCCACCTGCTGGTATATTTATGAAGCTATGCGGCACCCCCGGTTCAGCTTTTATATGTGGGATCGATGTCCTGGGCACATTCTGCAACACAGCAAAACAATCGAGAGTAAATTCAGATACTCAGAGACGGGGGTTATCACGTAAGAGCCAACAGTACATACGTATTGCTGACACCCCACTTCATTATTAGACACACTAACCCCCCAATTATGGCCTTTCTATGGGCGACTTCTTTACTTTTTCCAGGCCTACACACAGAGGCCAAACAGAATATAAAGGAAAGTCACATACAGGTGCAATGATACAGAGGTCAGTTCTTAAGCAGACCAACTGCAACCCAAAGCTATGGGAGAATACACTGCTTGCAGACATTACACACTGGCAATGGGGCTGTAATACACACACACGTGTAACACACACACACGTGTAACACACACACTGACTGCAACAAAGCCCATATGAAAGCGATTGCTGGGAGTCTCGCAGATGTCTGGGGGAGAGAGTTATCCCTTCTGCACCACTACCAAATTAGCAGTCACCCACCTCCTCGTCTTGGGGGCCCATGTAGCCCTGGGCTTGTTCTAGTGCGGTGCTGCAGTGCGCAGCGTTGGTTTGTGCAGTTACACCGTGTTCCTGTTTGACCAGTAGGGAACAGATCTCGTGTTCCAGGGCCCAGACTCCACTGCTCGGGGGCTCTGAGGGGTGAAAAGAGAGATAGTTATGTATTGAGCCTTCTGGGGAATTTGCAGAGCATCACACTTGGCTACAATCTCGTATGTCAGTCTGAAAAGGGTCAACCACTTAATTGTGTCGTGGGAATGGCCCTTGCTGTCCTACAAGTGACCACACAGAATGCTAAAAGCTTTAAGTGACTGATACAGGCAGTATCTCTTGACGCTTGTCTGCTCAGTTCTCTCGCTCATGTCACATTGACTGATGGAACTGAGCAGGTCCAAGCTCTTTGTTTCACTCCAACCTACAGACACTCAGGTCCAAGCTCTTTGTTCCACTCCAACCTACAGACACTCAGGTCCAAGCTCTTTGTTCCACTCCAACCTACAGACACTCAGGTCCATGATCTCTTTTCCACTCCAGCCTACAGACACTCAGGTCCAAGCTCTTTCTTCCACTCCAACCTACAGACACTCAGGTCCATGATCTCTTTTCCACTCCAACCTACAGACACTCAGGTCCAAGCTCTTTGTTCCACTCCAACCTACAGACACTCAGGTCCATGATCTCTTTTCCACTCCAACCTACAGACACTCAGGTCCAAGCTCTTTGTTCCACTCCAAACTATAGACACTCAGGTCCAAGCTCTTTCTTCCACTCCAACCTACAGACACTCAGGTCCATGATCTCTTTTCCACTCCAACCTACAGACACTCAGGTCCAAGCTCTTTCTTCCATTCCAACCTACAGACACTCAGGTCCATGATCTCTTTTCCACTCCAACCTACAGACACTCAGGTCCAAGCTCTTTGTTCCACTCCAACCTATAGACACTCAGGTCCATGATCTCTCTTCCACTCCAACCTACAGACACTCAGGTCCATGATCTCTCTTCCACTCCAACCTACAGACACTCAGGTCCATGATCTCTCTTACACTCCAACCTACAGACACTCAGGTCCAAGCTCTTTGTTCTCCTCCAACCTACAGACACTCAGGTCCATGATCTCTCTTACACTCCAACCTACAGACACTCAGGTCCAAGCTCTTTGTTCTCCTCCAACCTACAGACACTCAGGTCCATGATCTCTCTTCCACTCCAACCTACAGACACTCAGGTCCATGATATCTCTTCCACTCCAACCTAGAGACCCTCACATCCAAGCTCTTTGTTCCACTCCGACCTACAGACACTCATACTCTTTATTCCACTTATATTCAGACCTCTCCTATTCATATTCCAGTCTCTTATTCAAATCAATGTGTACTGCTGAAATTGCAAACTGGAGAGCTGCTGAATAAAAAGCTAAATGACGCAAAAACTACAAATAATAAAAAATGAAAACCAATTGAGAATTGTCTCAGAATATCAATCTCATACTAAAATGGAATTTGCATTGTGAAAAATTAAAATTCACTAAGGGTACTTGCAACTTGTTACTCTTTGCACTTACAAATACTAACGTTGGGCATCTCTGGTACTTCCTCAAAGTTGGAGGTAGCGCCAAGGTTCCTGCACCCGCCAACATCAATCAGATGTCACTGACCTTTGCTTAAAGAATCAGGTTCAAACGTCCAACAGAACTTCATTGTTCAGCTTGTCTTTGCTGCCCTCAGACCTCACTTACCTACTTGTGCAGACCCATAGAGTATCATACTCTCCATCAATACACAGCACTGTGCCCAACTCTCAAACCTCACCCTGTGCTATTAGTTATCAGATCATTGCTCTTGTGATAGACACAGTGGGGGTCATTTATAAAGTTCGCGCAGCGCATATTTTTCGCAAATGGTTGTATTGCGCATGTTTTTTGCTGAGCGCTGATATATTGCACTGCTCTGCCCGTCTTTCCGGTTTTTGCGAATTCACAGTGTGAATACATTTTCGCAAATGGCGCGCAAATGAGACAGGAGTTTGCGCGAGCGCACCCAATGTGCGAGGTTGTTGTGCGCGAAAATAGTGTTAAATTCGCAGTTTGCAAAACTGTTTTGCGAATATTTTATCCGTCACCAAAGTTGTGGCGTAATTGAGTTGCAGAGTGTGCGCATAAAGATTCGCAATTTGCGAAATGTGACATATTTATAAAGCCCCTTTAGACATTCGCATTGTGAATAAAAAATTCGCAATTCTGTATGCACCCTCTTATTCAGCTTTATAAATATAACCATGCGCAGGGCAAATATATTCACTTTGCGAACCAATCTGCCCTGCGCGAACTTTATAAATGACCCCCATTGAGTAATAAAGATCTCCCAGCACTGCAAGCGTCAGCCATATTCACTAACCAGTCGCACTTTCTTCATCTTCCTCCTTTATGGTAAGAGCAGGACTCTGTGGGGCTGAGTCTCCACTCAGTGAGTAGCTGTGTTCGGCTTGGATAGGTGGGGACGAACTCTCCACATCCATGTCCAGTAGGGAGTCTCGATCCAGTAAGGGCGGGTCATCGAAAAAACTGTTAAATAGCTCATTGGAGAAGTCGTCGAGAGCTTCTGAGAAGTGCTACATGGGAAAAAGAAGTGAGAATAAAGATACATTGAAGGGAAATACTCAGTATAATGTACCCCCTACTGTAAATGATAAGGATATTAGAAGTCACTGAGGGGTTCTGTGACCATATAAAGGCACAAGGCTACAGGCTGAGTTATACAGGGAACTCTGAGTATCACTCATGTATTATAAGGGATAATGTACCCCCTACTGTAAATGATAAGGATATTAGAAGTCACTGAGGGGTTCTGTGACCATATAAAGGCACAAGGCTGCAGGCTGAGTTATACAGGGAACTCTGAGTATCATTCATGTATTATAAGGGATAATGTACCCCCTACTGTAAATGATAAGGATATTAGAAGTCACTGAGGGGTTGTTCTGTGACCATATAAAGGCACAAGGCTGCAGGCTGAGTTATACAGGGAACTCTGAGTATCACTCATGTATTATAAGGGATAATGTACCCCCTACTGTAAATGATAAGGATATTAGAAGTCACTGAGGGGTTGTTCTGTGACCATATAAAGGCACAAGGCTGCAGGCTGAGTTATACAAGGAACTCTGAGTATCACTCATGTATTATAAGGGATAATGTACCCCCTACTGTAAATGATAAGGATATTAGAAGTCACTGAGGGGTTGTTCTGTGACCATATAAAGGCACAAGGCTGCAGGCTGAGTTATACAGGGAACTCTGAGTATCACTCATGTATTATAAGGATAATGTACCCCCTACTGTAAATGATAAGGATATTAGAAGTCACTGAGGGGTTGTTCTGTGACCATATAAAGGCACAAGGCTGCAGGCTGAGTTATACAGGGAAATCTGAGTATCACTCATGTATTATAAGGGATAATGTACCCCCTACTGTAAATGATAAGGATATGAGAAGTCACTGAGGGGTTCTGTGACCATATAAAGGCACAAGGCTGCAGGCTGAGTTATACAGGGAACTCTGAGTATCACTCATGTATTATAAGGGATAATGTACCCCCTACTGTAAATGATAAGGATATGAGAAGTCACTGAGGGGTTCTGTGACCATATAAAGGCACAAGGCTGCAGGCTTGACCTTTAATGCTTTTTATGACATTTTATAATCAACATTTCTCTCTATTCATGTTGTTGCTGTAAATCCTTGGTCACTACTAACATACTAACATATACTGTTTAAATATATATATCTGTATTATGAGCAAACAGACATACCCCCCTCTGGTGTCTACTAGAAACATCTCATGTGCATACATTAAACAGGTCAGAAATGTATAATATATTACACGTAGTATATTAAATACTTGGCCGGTAATATTCTTCTCCCCAGCAGTGAATTAACCCTAGTGTTGCCACTGAGTTCTCCCACACTGATCTCCTTTACAACCCTCTCTGTACAGTAATGAGCCTTGAGGCATTTATAGCACCATCTGTTCCAGCAATAAAGGCACCTCCTCTGCTTTTGGACTATAGAGAGAGACTCTCCGGAGCTGGCCAGCAAGAGGTTAACTCTGCCTGCTAGTAAAGCCAGCATGAGGTCAGGAAGCTGGATTGGCTGGTTGCTGGCGGCTCTGAGCCAATAGGAGAGGAGTATGCAAAAACAGTGAAAGTTAGTGGAGCCTTATGTCTGGCCACAGAGCCCAGGAGTACAGGGTTAGAATGGAGCAGTCGCTGTTAGTGAGTCAGAAATGCAGTGCAGGGTATCTACATACAGCATATACCATGTGCAACAAATCCCAATTCCATCAAATACAAGGTATTCCCCTGCACTAAGCACAATTCAGCAGGAACAGCCCCTAAGTTTGCTCATAGTCTGTACAGAGAGATCCCATAAAACTATGGCAGCATAGGTATTCCCTGTACTAAGCACAATTCAGCAGGAACAGTCCCCTAAGTTTCCTCATAGTCGGTACAGAGAGATCCCATAAAACTATGGCAGCATAGGTATTCCCTGTACTAAGCACAATTCAGCAGGAACAGCCCCTAAGTTTGCTCATAGTCTGTACAGAGAGATCCCATAAAACTATGGCAGCATAGGTATTCCCTGTACTAAGCACAATTCAGCAGGAACAGTCCCCTAAGTTTGCTCATAGTCTGTACAGAGAGATCCCATAAAACTATGGCAGCATAGGTATTCCTCTGTACTAAGCACAATTCAGCAGGAACAGCCCCCTAAGTTTGCTCATAGTCTGTACAGAGAGATCCCATAAAACTATGGCAGCATAGGTATTCCCTGTACTAAGCACAATTCAGCAGGAACAGTCCCTAAGTTTGCTCATAGTCTGTACAGAGAGATCCCATAAAACTATGGCAGCATAGGTATTCCCCTGTACTAAGCACAATTCAGCAGGAACAGCCCCCTAAGTTTGCTCATAGTCTGTACAGAGAGATACCATAAAACTATATTGGTAGAGTAGGTATTCCCTGTACTAAGCACAATTCAGTCTACTCCATTCTAGGTGCAGAGAGAACTACACCTTTGGTGCAACCCACAAGGCAAAAACTGCAAAACAAAATATTAATAGGGGTTGCTGCATATATATCTACGGCTGAATTAAAGACATTAGGAAAAGGACAAAGCACTATATTACAACACACCCCAATCAAAACAGCCATCATCCAGCAGCATGGCACTGCCACAATTATTTACTGCTTATATAGAGAAGCCCCAAATTCATTTAATTAAATGGGAAACAGGTCAATGGCTGATGCTTAATTTTTGGTGTTACCGGCCCGTTAAAGAGCCGCAGATACAGAAACACTGATATGAAATTCTCACCAGTGATAAAATGCTCATCGCTAAACTGTCATTTAGTGGGTCACGTGGCTCGCAATTCACCAGAGTTATTTTTGGGGCAGGATGGGTGGAACTGGGACGCAGTTCAGTGGTTTGTGATAATAAAGATTCTAGCACCTGCCCACAACCTGAAATGTCAGTGATTCCTCACTTGTACCAACACCTTTAATAATGCGATGTTCTTGCTCTACAATCTGCCCAGAACATTCAATCTGTAAATATTTCCTCATCAGAACCAGAGGCGTAACTACAGAGGAAGCAGACCCTGCGGCTGCAGGGGGGCCCAAGAGGCATAGGGGGCCCCATATTGCTCTAATTAATTAGGAATTTTAATATATATTGTTAATACAGGGCAACCACTGGATATTTTGGGAGCCCTAAAATTATTTTGCTGTGGAGCCCAGTAACATCTAGTTACGCCACTGATCAGAACCAACACAGCAGCATGTCAATAATCCTTCACCAGCACCACCAGATCTTTTACCCCATTATTATTATTATTATTATTATTATTATTATCTCTCACTAGCACCTGCCTAGAATTTGTATCTGTAATTTAGTTTTTATTAAAACTAAATTATCCATAAATTGGACAGAAAAGACAGAAAATCAATGAACAACATATCCACAATCATCTTAATTACCTTTTTTTATACCACCTTATGCCGCACAAGTAAAAAAAAAGCCAAATCACCAAAATTAGCAACTTTTCATTTTTTTTTTATTAGTACAGGTATAATATCCGTTTTCCGGAAACCCGCTATCCAGAAAGTTCCGAATTACGGAAAGGAAGTCTCCCATAAAATCTATCATAATCAAATAATCCAAGTAGCTTGTACTTGATCCCAACTAAGATATAATTAATCCTTATTGGAAGCAGAACCAGCCTATTGGGTTTATTTCATGTTTATATGATTTTCTAGTAGATTTTCTATGAAGATCCAAATGATCCATTATCCGGAAAGCCCCAGTTCCCAAGCATTCTGGATAATAGGTCCCATATTGTCTACTTGTTGTGCCTCTCCAGCTTTGAAATTCAAATGGAGGTCACTATGTGAGACCACGATGTTATTGTTAGTTTCTATTTTTTATATTCAGGCCTCTCCTATTCATTTTCTAGTCTCTCGTTTACACCAATGCCTGGTTGCTAAGGTAAAATGGACCCTAGCAACCAGAGAGCTGCCAAAAATCCGAACAAGTGCTGGTGAATAAAAGGCTAAATATATTAAAAAATTATGACCAACTGTAAATTCCTCCAAACAATTAAAAGTTCATTTAAAGGTGAACTACCCTTTACCGATAAAGTCTCCAAATTCATAAATACAGTGCCAGGAACCAAACAAAAGTTTCCACTTTTTATTCCATTTATAGAATTTCCCCCTAAAGTCCTATTCTTTTGTTCATTGCAGTTCACACCAAAGCAAAGTCTTTTTCAATTAGAAGTAATTTGATGTCAATATTTTTACAACCCCCAAAGTGAGCGCCAACAGCACCGCATCTTCGCCCTGCCCAGAAACTGCAGCTCACATCTGGCACTGAGTAGGAGGGCACACAATTTACTGCGCCTGACAACACTCCCAGCGCAGCTCGTAGAGGGCAATACACCTGGCACTTGGCAGGCAAAAGGCAGAACCGACAGTGCATGCTCAGCACATGTACACCCCCAGCTCCCCCTTCTCTCTCTCTCTCTCTCTCTCTCTCTGTTCAAGTCTAGTAACCCATGGCAACCATAAAGAAATGTACAGAATTCATGTTCAGGCTCCTTTCCCTTGTATAAAACCAGATTGGTTGCTTCTGCATAAATGGAACGGTCCGTCCCTACAATCAATCAGATGTCTGACTTCAAACAGCAGGCCAGTGAATGCTACCTGTTGATTGGTTGCTATGGGTTACTAGACCTAGTCTAAATTTACTTACTAATTAATCAATGACAGAATTCCATGTGGGCTACCCAACTGTTCAAGAAATCTCCTTGCTGGCTGTCTTGTGATGGACAATGGCCAGGTCAGAGGGAGAGAGGGGCCCGTTGGAATGGCAGGGTTTCCGGGACACAAATATCCTAGAGTTCAAATAAAAGAGAGAACTGGAAAGATTTCGGCTGGAGAGAGTGAGATGAGGCAGAGACGGCGGCAGGTCCAACTGGCTTGAAATCAAAGGAGCAGCAGCCCTGAGCCAACACAAGCCCAAGGCTCTAACCAGAGCAATGTGTGTGGAGAGGCAGCGCATCCAGACGTTCAGGGGGAGAGAAGATACGGAGAACAAGGAAAGGAAAAGCAAAACCGGCAGGAGACCCAGGGGGATACGGGGAATTAGGGATGCACCGAATCCACTATTTTGGATTCGGCCGAACCCCCGAATCTTTCGCGAAAGATTCGGCCGAATACCGAACCGAATCCGATCCCTAATTTGCATATGCAAATTAGGGTTCAGATTTGCATATGCAAATTAGTGGTGGGAAGGGGAAAAATTTTTGCTTCCGTGTTTTGTGACAAAAAGTGACAAAAAGTCACGCAATTTCCCTCCCCGTCCCTAATTTGCATATGCAAATTAGGATTGGGATTCGGTTCAGCCAGGCAGAAGCCGAACCGAATCCTGTGTTCGGTGCATCCCTGCGGGGAATATAAACTAAAATCATATTCCTAGGGCGAGACCTAGAGAAAAGGGGAGTTCTAAGTGGATAAAAACATATATAAAGGTTGCCCAATCTGCTCCCGTCCAGTTGGATGTTGTAGCTCCCAGTGTCGGACTGGGACACCAGGGGCCCACCCAAAAACCTTAGACCAGGGGCCACTCTCAGTACTATTATTCTTCCTCTCCTCACTCAACCTCTATTCTCCTAGTCTGTTTTCTTTACATACTCTAATGTATTATTCCATCTATTTAGCCTCTTTGTTCTCATAGAAATAGGGAATGACCATGAAATAAGCCAAAAGCTTAGCAGCACCAGGTCCCACTGACACCTGGGCCCACCGGGAGTTTTCCTGGTATCCCGGTGGGCCAGTCCGACACTGGTATCTCTACAAGAACATGAGGGTGGTGATTAGACCAGTGTTACAATGGGTATAATATAGTCACTTGCCCAACCTGTGCCACCCAAAACCTGTCTCTGGATTGTGGCAGAGGATAGAAGGACACTGGGACAGCTGAGACAAATTTCTAAAACCCTGACCGGACTGGAACCCGCAGCCCGCGACCCGAACCGCAACTCGAATATTCACCCACTTTGATCTGCTACCAACTCGGACCCGCAACTGCCTTATCCGCCGACCACCATCAAACAGGAAGTGACGTCATCAAAAGTGGGCGGGGACAGAATTTTGTAAAACTTTAAAAGGAGTAAAATATAGACAATATTACATAAGTTAAGAAATTTAGATGACCCACGACCCACAGACCTATACCAGCACCTGAAAATCCTCCTCTCATTCCGCAGGGTGCCCGCTTTCCTTGCGAGTAACCCGCGGGTACCCGACCTGCTGCAGGACTCTATCGTTAGGACAACATAATGGCGGCCATAGTATTGGTGCCAAAGTCTAAAAGATTTGACCCTGCCTGAAGGCCCATTCCTGCTCTTACATTCCCCCTCACATCTACAAAGCTCACTGGCTATTGGCTTGATATCAAAGTCTATTGGCCAGTCTCTGGCACCTTAAAACCTAGAAGGAGGCATACAAATAAATTATACAAAATAATAAATATATTAGTAAAAAATTAAGCAGTAGTCTATTAGACTTGCCAATAATTGCATTTGAAATCTCTGACCATTTTATGGCAAAAAAAATTCACCCTAACCCTACAAAGTCTGCCCCAAACCCGCCCACTCATGTATGACTCCACCCCTTTTAGCATGTACTATAGTACTGAGGAAGCACATAGAGAATGTACTGACTGATTGGGCACAGAGAGCAACTGGGTACTGGGAGTTGTAGTTCTGTAGGGCATCCAATTGCCGGGGCCGTCTGTAGGAAATAAATTGCTGCTTTCCAGACATCACATGACAGGCTTAGTGAGATTAAAGGAGAAGCTGTGGGACGGAGCTGCTGTACTGCTATAACCTGGGGAGAGAAGCCCTTGAGTGCCGTCCAACTCCATGTTTGTGACTCACTGGGGAAATCCTGCTGCTCTGGCCAAAAGATGTAACGAAAAAAAGGTGATTAATATCTGTATCTCCCAACTGAATGGCCGGGCCAGCAAACTTCTCCCACTGGAAACAGATCTGGATTCCTTTATTATTATTATTGTTCATTTTAATACATGTTCCACTGTCCAGAAAACAAGCAAAGGGATTGATAGGATAATGCCAAGGGACATGATCTTCATTTTTATTTTATGTACTATTTTATGTACTTCTGAGAACTAATTTGTTGCTAAATATAACCAGCTTTCATACAGTTACATATTGTACAATGCAGCCTTTACCCTGCTGCTTACAACAGGGATCAGATAGGATCTGTGCAGCCACTGGGACAGAATGCTCTGTTATACAGATAGCTAGAATCCCAGCTGCCATAAAGCAGGGCAGGACTGCTGATTACAATGGGGATCAGATAGGATCTGTGCAGCCACTGGGACAGAATGTTCTGTTATACAGATAGCTAGAATCTCAGCTGCCATAAAGCAGGACAGGACTGCTGCTTACAATGGGGATCAGATAGGATCTGTGCAGCCACTGGGACAGAATGTTCTGTTATACAGATAGCTAGAATCTCAGCTGCCATAAAGCAGGACAGGACTGCTGATTACAATGGGGATCAGATAGGATCTGTGCAGCCACTGGGATAGAATGTTCTGTTATACAGATAGCTAGAATCTCAGCTGCCATAAAGCAGGGCAGGACTGCTGCTTCCAATGGGTTTCATTGTTTTTTGAGTCAAGATGCCGTTTGTTTTCCAAATCCATTCAGCTTGAAGATTTTGTCTGCTGCCTGATTGGTCCCTGATCATAACTCCCAATAGGACTAGTAAAAGCTGCCTGCTGATTGGTTGCTGTATGTTCACAGTTCAAAGGAAATATTCCACTTGCCTTTAGCTTTTTGTGGCAAAACTGTAAATGAAATGTAACAAAGAGCAGAATAGGAATTTTGTATCAAGTTTTCAATGTTGTAAGAGAAATCAGCCCTAGATTGATACCCAGTCCCTATACTCACAGGGTAGAAGAGAAATACCCACCTCCACCACAGAATCTACAGCAAGTGCCCCTAGTGGGCAGAATTAAATTGGTTGTACAATTCCCACTCAGAAGAAGCAGAGCCATAGAGTAAAACATAACAGTGTATATATATATATAGTGAATAAAGTATCCCCTCTTGTAAAATATAAGGATATTATAAGTTACCGAGGAGTTTCATGACCATATAAAAACACGAGGCCGAAGGCGGAGTGTTTTTATACAGGTCATGGAACTCCGAGGTAACTTCTAATATCCTCATATTTTGCAACTGGGGGTACTTTATTTATTATAATACACAAATTTCAGTGAGTCATGTGACAGAAATGACATCAGAACTCACCGTTTATAACTGATGACATCAGAACTCACCATTTATAAGGATATAATTTACAAGATATTCATAGCTTTTGTGTATTATATATATATATATATATAGGAAATCCTTGTGTTTTCCGCACTCCACTGTATTAGACAAACAAACCAGGTGCTACTGGTTTCTTCGTCTAATTGATATTTGTCCATGGAAAATGAGTGGGCACACTGGGAACTTTCCCAAAGGTTTTATTTTAAAACCAATATTTTATTTAAGTTAATTAAAAAACAGGCCAACGTTTCGGTCTGTAACTAAGACCTTTATCGATGATAAATTGTTTATCTATATTAATTTTATTTATTTATAATAAAGGTCTTAGTTACACATGGCTTGAGAAAGAGCCTAATTGGCTCGAAACGTCGCTGATACAAATGCGCACATTTATGGTGATGTAATTTTCACTATTTAATACAAAGTTTGAGGAATAATTGTGAGTGCTGTCCATCATTTCAATTGTTTATAATATGGAGGACTAACTGGAGACCCCAAGGGACGTGCACCGCAGTACAAGCAATCTAAGCGTGTTTTTTACTAACCTCATATATATATATATATATATATATATATATATATATATATATATATATATATACACACACACACACAAAAGCCATGAATATCTTGTCAATTATAACCTTATAAACAGTGACTAGTGATGTCATCAGTTATAAACGGTGAGCAGTGATGTCATTTTTGTCACATGACCCACTAAAACATGTGTATTATAATAAATAAAGTGCCCCTTGTTGGAAAATATGAGGATATTAGAAGTCACCTCTGAGTTCCATGACCTGTATAAAAACACTTGTGCTTTTATATGGTCATGGATATCCTTATAATTTACAATAGGGGGTACTTTATTCACTATACATACCCCGAGCGCTCATAGACTTCCCAGCACTATAATCACTTCCCTCTCTGCCAGTGAAAACAGGACATGGATTTCAAATACCTTGAACTCAGTAGAGGCAAATCAACACGACTCCTGTTCTGAAAACTCCCAATTAGAGGGGTGGTCCACCTTTACTTTAATTTTTAGAGTGTTATAGAATAGCTAATTCTAAGCAACTTTTCGATTGGTCTTCATCTTTTTCTTTTTTTTTCTAGTTTTTGAATTAATTGCCTTCTTCTTCTGACTCTTTCCAGGTTTGAAATGAGGGTCACTGACCCCATCTGAAAAATCAAATGCTCAGTAAAGCTACAAATCTATTGTTATTGCTACTTTTTATTACTCCTCTTTCTATTCAGGCCTCTCCTATTCATATACCAGTCTCTTAATCAAATCAGTGCGAGGTTGCTAGAGTAGTGCGGACCCTAGCAACCAGATCGATGACATTGCAAAGTGCATAGCTGCTGGATAAAAAGCTAAATAACTCAAAAACCACAGATAATAAAAAATGAAAACCAATTGCAAGTTATCTCAGAATATCTCTCTCTACATTATACTAAAGGTTAACCATGCACTGAGTTGAATAAGAGACTGGAATGTAAATAGGAGAAGCCTGAATAGAAAGATGAGTAATAAAAAGTAGCAATAACCATACATTTGTAGCCTTACAGAGCATTTGTTTTTAGATGGGGTCAGTGACCCCCATTTGGAAAGATTTAGAAAAAAAAGGCAAATAATTAAAAAACTATACTATAAAAAAAATAAAATAATGAAAACAAATTTAAAAGTTGCTTAGAATAAGTCATTCTATAATATACTGAAAGTTAACTTAGAGGTGAACCGCCCCTTTAATAAAGGAGGCGTCTGTCTGTAGAGTCCCCCTCCCCCAGCAATTAACACCTGGGTTGCTGGCCATAACTGCAGTAAAAAAGCAAGTTTTAAATGACTTTTTAGTATGATGTAGAGAGTGATATTCTGAGACAATTTGCATTAGGTTTTCTTTTTTTATTATTTGTGGTTTTTGAGTTATTTAGCTTTTTACTCAGCAGCTCTCCCGTTTGCAATTTCAGCAATCAGGTTGCTAGGGTCCAAATTACCCTAGCAACCAGGCAGTTGAAAAGCAGACTGGAATATGAATAGGAGAGGCCTGAATAGAAAGATGAGTAATAAAAAGTAGCAATTACAATAAATGTGTAGCCTTACAGAGCATTTGTTTTTTAGATGGGGTCAGTGACCCCCATTTGAAACCTGGAAAGAGTCAGAAGGAGGCAAATAATTCAAAACAACAACTTAAATAATGAAAAGTTGCTTAAAATTAGCCATTCTATAACATACTGAAAGTTAACCAAATCAGCCTTTTAAACACTTTCATCTCATTTACAGCATTATAGTAAATTGCAGTCTTGCTCATGGGAATCACTCCTTGCACAGTTTAGAAGCCCTCCTAAAATGTATTCCTCTAGTACCCCAAACCCTAAAATATGTGGATCAGAGATGATGACAGATACATTCTGATTTATAGACCCCTGGCTACATAGGATAAGTATCTGCTTAGAGAGAATATTGATAGTTATGTGGTGTCTCACCCCATCACTTAAGTTCCCCTTTATTTCTTTCCTGGCAGGGATCCCATTGGTTCTTTCATCATTTCTCTGATTTTGCTGCCTGGAAGTTCTACTGAGCTGAAGAAGCTTGATATGGAGCCAAGTCAAGCGTGAGACGGAGACCTTAGGCTGAACACGTGTTCACATTATTGCGGATCACAGTCAGGGACATATACACCCGGCATACCATAAACCTATTATACTATAGGGTGGGATATCCCTTTAAATGTCATATATGATTCCCATAAATATAAAGAATAAGACAGATTTGGCTTTCTGGAAGCAGAGCTAGCGATTAGCCAGAGGCTGCTGATCAGAGGTCGGAGGGGGACTCCCTGCACCTGCAGTTAAAAACAAGCAGCATCATGTCATCATGTTATAATTCCAAGCCATAAGGGGTCAATATCCTATACCTCCCAACATTTGAAAAACCAAAAGAGGGACAAGAACCAAAAATGTTTGACCACGCCCATTTTATGGCCACACCCCCTAATTAGCTGTTAGTCTCAGTTCTCCCAAGAGACCTGATTATCTTAAATTGTTACAATTGTTTCTTTGCTTATCTTAAATTGTTACAAAAGTATAAAAGTTAAGTGCACCTGTTCTGGGGTCTCTGCCGAAATGCCTTTTATTTTAATTAAGTTTTAAGTGTATCTTTTTCTCAAGTGAGTGCAGGAGATCAAAGAGAAAGTCGGGACATTTCAGTAACAATTCAAGGCTGCGGGCTGAGCTGTCAAAATCGGGACTGTCCCACAGAAAACGTTTGGAGGTATGATTTCCGACCCCATGATCAGGTGTTTTAGGTGTTCCCCAACTGCAGCCTTGTTACAACCAAATGCCCATGACCTCCCCCAACCCACAGTGTTCCCTTTAGGCGTTTAGCGAATTTTCGTCAAAGCGAAACAGATCAGATTTCCCCATCACTACTTTCATGAACTGTTGTATATGTCTGGGTCTTCTACTGCCCCCCATATGTGAAAATGTGTTTTCCAAATTAACCTCACAAGTGTGGGAAAATAATTCCACTATTACTCTAATAATCTGCATTTAATTACAAGGCACCCAACAATGAAACAAGGGCGTTTGTTCCCCGGCACTGGCAGTTCTCCCTGCTAATCAGCACCTAAATCAGCGACTAATGAGTTTTTATTTGCCCTGCCCAGGACCGAGCCCCATTGGATGAGAGGGCCATCGCCTTTGTCTGGAGTTTGCATTTAACCAAAGGGATGGTCTGGTCACTTAAATGATTCCAGGATACAAGAACCAGGATGGAAAATATCAGTACGGGGGGGGGGGGGAGTGTAAAACAAAAACAGAAGGGGGGGGAATAAAGAAAACTCACGAGGAACAGTGAGAAAGGAATAAAGTGAAGCCAGAGAAAGAAAAGTGGGCAGAGAAACAGTAAACTACTATATCTGCACCATCTCTCCCTACTATACCTGCTATCCCACAGTCACACTCCCTTCCCAGAGACTATTATCCACTGTTACTATAGGCACCATCTCTCCCTACTATACCTGCTATCCCACAGTCACACTCCCTTCCCAGAGACTATTATCCACTGTTACTATAGGCACCATCTCTCCCTACTATACCTGCTATCCCACAATCACACTCCCTTCCCAGAGACTATTATCCACTGTTACTATAGACACCATCTCTCCCTACTATACCTGCTATCCCACAGTCACACTCCCTTCCCAGAGACTATTATCCACTGTTACTATAGGCACCATCTCTCCCTACTATACCTGCTATCCCACAGTCACACTCCCTTCCCAGAGACTATTATCCCACTGTTACTATAGACACCATCTCTCCCTACTATACCTGCTATCCCACAGTCACACTCCCTTCCCAGAGACTATTATCCACTGTTACTATAGACACCATCTCTCCCTACTATACCTGCTATCCCACAGTCACACTCCCTTCCCAGAGATTATTATCCCACTGTTACTATAGGCACCATCTCTCCCTACTATACCTGCTATCCCACAGTCACACTCCCTTCCCAGAGACTATTATCCACTGTTACTATAGGCACATCTCTCCCTACTATACCTGCTATCCCACAGTCACACTCCCTTCCCAGAGACTATTATCCACTGTTACTATAGGCACCATCTCTCCCTACTATACCTGCTATCCCACAGTCACACTCCCTTCCCAGAGACTATTATCCACTGTTACTATAGGCACCATCTCTCCCTACTATACCTGCTATCCCACAGTCACACTCCCTTCTCAGAGACTATTAGGGAGGGTAATGTGGCCTAAATACAATGTGTAAGCGGTGAAGTGACTCAATCATTTTCTAAACATTGTCTTGGCATGAGTGAACAGTTTAACAGATATTGGCTAAGGACAATGGGAGGCTCAGGCAATGCTGGTTTAGATCTGTAGAGCCAGGGGTTAAATGTCAGATCAGTAGTCATAACCATATAAGACAAATTCCAGACCCCCCCCCCCTCCAGGCTGTGGCTTATTAACATGGTTAAGACGTAGTCTGTGAGACAGAAGACTAATAAATGACAGTTTTGGATGTAGCGGTGGCATTAATGGACCCCAATGACACTGGTTCCCCAATAGAGGAACCATGAGCAATAGCTGGGGGGCACAGCCTTAATGCCAGTGACTAGGGGCCACGTCTGACAAGGTTGTTCGATTACCCCGGCCCATTTTAAATAACCTCCTGTTTATCTGTAAAACTCAGACTAAAGGCTGCAGCTAGGGGAAACGGAGGATCTTGTTTATACAGAGCTCATTGTATCTGCTTCTGAGAACAATGGTGGGAAGGGGGACAGATGTGGTCCTACAAGTTATTTATGACATCCCCCTGCCTGCCTAGGGGCTACATAGTGTACATCATCATTTTGATATAACCCAGTCCTCGAACACGGAGTGTGTCAGCTTATTGGCCCAGAACATGGGAAAAAGTTGGACAGCGGCTGGATTAATGGAAACACAAAGGCTGCATCCCATTATCTTTCCTCTCTGTCCTGCAATGGGCCAATTAGCAGCGCTACAGACCCTGCGTGACACACCGTCTGCTCACAAGGGAATATTTGAGGTGTCCTCTGATTCACGCAAGGCTATAAGCGCTGGTCCCAGGGTGCCGGGAGTTGTCGGAGTCACCCCCTGCATGCTGATCTTGTCCTTACAAGCACAGAGAAGCAGGAGGTCATGGTATGGGGTCATTAGGCATCAGCATCTGGCAGTTAGTGTGACCTCCCAGCCCCATGTATGTGCAGCTGTCGGGCAATTAAATGAAAAATGAAGTTGACTCTGATGATAATGATGATCTAATTTTCCGTGTAACCCCTTGGCTGCCATAAAGGACTGCAGGGCTCCATGTAAGACAAAGGCTGTGACTGTTTCATTATTGCCCGATCAATATCTTTCTGATATTAGTAGTTATCGATCGGGCAGACCCCCCATATATATATATGTGCTGGCGACTGGATCTAGAAGAGCCGAGTCGCCAGTTTTAACTGTCTTGGACACCAGCGATTTCTGTACAGGTATGGGATCCGTCATCCGGAAACCCATTATCCAGAAAGCTCCAAAATACAAGGCCGTCTCCCATAGACTCCATTTATCCAAATAATCCAATTTTTTAAAATTGATTTCCTTTTTCTGTGTAATAATAAAACAGTCGCTTGTACTTGATCCCAACTAAGATATAATTGACCCTTATTGGAAGCAAAACCAGCCTATTGGGTTTATTTAATGTTTACATGATTTTATAATCGACTTAAGGTATCCAAATTACGGAAAACCCCAGGTTCTAAACATTCTGGATAACAGGTCTCATACTTTTAGTACAATTTGGGTTTAGGCCATACATTTCAACCTCAAAGGAATGTTCCCAAATCCCCAGTATTTTACTGTCATTGTATCCTTAGGCCTCATAGTCGCCCGAATTTGCCTAACGAGGAAACTTCGGACGACTTCGGAAAACAAATCGCTCTGAGTGCCAGCGATTTACATTCTAGCTGGTGGGAAGGCAGGGGAGGTAGTTCGGGGAGATTAGTCGCCCGAAGAAAAGGTGATTTGTTGCCGACTAATGCCCCCGAATCTGCCCGTGTGTCCTGACCCTTAAGGCGGCCATAGGCGCACAGATAATATCGTACGAAACGAATAGGCTTACCCATAATAACCAATCAGCATCTTAAAAGCAAATTTCTGATTTGGGATCAAGTACCAGCTACTGTTATTATATATTATTACTAAGAAAAAGGAAATTAGTTTTAAAAATTTGGATTATTTGGATAAAATAGAGTCTATGGGAGACAGCTTTTTCGTAATTCGGAGCTTTCTGGATAACGGGTTTCCAGATAACGGATCCCATACCTTTACTAAAGCAAAGTCGCCTTTCGGTCGAGACTGCGGCCCATAAAGGTGCCCATAAAACATGTATTTTTAAGGGAAAATCATCAGAATTCTCACGCATTCTTACAAGCGTAAAGGTAAAATAAACAGCAGAAAAAAGCACCATTTATAAAAAAAACAAAAACTTTACATTTTTCCTTTAAAAGACGTTTGAGGGAAGAGTGTAACTTTGTTAAATTGGGCCAGCGCTGTACTGGCAGCTTTTTTAACTGCGGGACAAATGAATTTAACAGGTGCACAAGTCAGACCAGAGAGGCTCACTGGGTGTTTATTTAGCCAGGGTGGAAAACTCAATAATTCACTCTCCCTGGGCAGTTACTGAAAATGACAGACACCCAATTCCCAAGGGATTTTGTCTGATTTTACAATAACAGGGAATGGTTTCACCAAGGAGATGTGTGATTGACAGCTCTGCTTCCTGAAATGTAGTGGCACAGTGAC
>NC_054377.1:9752633-9795133 GCF_017654675.1 Xenopus laevis
GGTAGGTGACCCTGTGTATCCTGTGTGAGGTGTCACCAAAGCTGACAGTTCATGAGGAGCCCAAGGTAAGTCCCTCTTGGATTGAGAAAACGTGGGTAGTGGTAAATTGAGGGGTGCCAGATGAAAAAGACAGGGGACACAGGGAAGGGGGTACGAGTTGGTGCTAAGGGGCAGTGATGGGGGGGTATGAAGCCCTGGGAGTATGGGGGAGGTGCAGTGTAGGGGGCACAGTGGTTATTAAAAGAACAATAGGACTAAAGGAGGGCTAGTGGTTTATTTGGTGCAGTTCAACCTGGGACTAAACATGATGATGGGGGAGGTGGCTGAGTATTCAGAATAGAAGAAAAGCAGGAGGACCACCAGATTGTCCTTTTAATTGCCCAGTCTGCAAGTAGGGGGGGAAGTAGTAGGATAGATATGGGTGTTATTTATTATCCCTGTTATTGGAGGCTAAAGTTAAGTTATTTGCTGGGGGGCAGAAAATCATGAGATAAGGGAGATGAGTATGTGCAAATGTATTGGGGTGGGGTCAAGGGGTGCAGAATGAGTGGGGTCAGGGGGTGCAGAATGAGTGGGGTTAGGGGGTGCAGGATGAGTGGGCTCAGGATGAGTGGGGTCGGGGGGTGTGTAATGGGTCAGGGGGTACAGAATGAGTGGGGTCAGGGGGTGGATAATGGGTCAGGGGGTGCAGAATGAATGGGGTCGGGGGGTGCAGAATGAATGGGGTCGGGGGGTGCAGAGTCTCAGGATTTGTGGGTTTAGTGGCTGTGCAGAGACTCCTGGTTCAGCTGGGCTCAGCCGGCCCTGTCCTCATCCCAAACATCATGCTCGTTGGTGGGTGAGAAGGCGCTTTCCCTGCCTGGGTCAGTCCCCGGGATCGTTCTCCAGCCCGACTCTGTCTCCCAGCGACTTTCCTCAGCTGTCAGTGGCAACCAGATCGCAGCATCCCGGCCCCGCCCCCTCATTAATATTAATCGTTCCCAGAGTTGAAGCCGTAATAACCCCGCCTCCTCATGAATACTTCCCCGGCATTAGTCACGCCCCTTACAGTAACCCTTCCTGCGCTAGGTGCTTGCGGGTTTAAAGCGAGGAACCGACTTCTAAATCACGTGTCTCATAACTCAGAAGCAGCAGGAGAATTAGTATCGCTCTGTACCCACATTATGATCAGCCCCAGGGTCCCAGTAATCACCCACACTCCCAAGAACGGTTTTTGGGTGAAGTTCCCCTTTAATCCGAATTGTCTATGGAGGCGAGAATCAGACCTGTTGGTTGGGATTCTTTATACTGACAGACCTCTCTGTGCTTTGCAGAGAACTCACAGCCACTCACACCGGTGCTTGCAGCACAGGAGCTTGCAATCTATTTATCATCAGAATATTTTTATTTCTGCTGGCTCGATTCTCTTCTGCTACATGAGCATCTCCCCAGGATCCCCAATATACCAGCTCAAACCACCACTCTATCCGGCCAATCTAAATAATAGCAATGTCCCCTAATGCTCCCACATATGCCCCATTATACCAACCCCCCACCTTTGCTTCACCCACATCTTCCTAAATCCAACCCATCACAGACTGGGAGTCACACTTTTATATTTTGGCCTCCACCCCCCCACCGTGGTGCCCCCTGGCTGGTAACAAATGGGAATATTTCAGAAATCCTGAGATGACTTCTGAATTATCCTTAAATCCCATTTTCTGGGGTTAAAAAGAAATCCTTAAAGGGGTGGTTCACCTTTAAATCAATGTTAAAGGGATACTATCATGGGAAAAAAAAATTATTTTTAAAACACATCAGTTAATAGTGCTGCTCCAGCAGAATTCTTTACTGAAATCCATTTCTCACAAGAGCAAACAGATTTTTTTATATTCAATTTTGAAATCTAACATGGGGCTAGACATATTGTCAATTTCGCAGATGCCCCAAGTCATTTGACTTGTGCTCTGATAAACTTCAATCACTCTTTACTGCTGTACTGCAAGTTGGAGTGATATCACCCCCCTCCCTTTTCCCCCCCAGCAGCCAAACAAAAGAACAATGGGAAGGTAACCAGATAACAGCTCCCTAACACAAGATAACAGCTGCCTGGTAGATCTAAGAACAGCACTCAATAGTAAAATCCAGGTCCCACTGAGACACATTCAGTTACATTGAGAAGGGAAAAAAGCAGCCTGCGAGAAAGCATTTCTCTCCTGAAGGGCAGGCACAAGTCACATGACCTGGGGCAGCTGGGAAATTGACAATATGTCTAGCCCCATGTCAGATTTCAAAATTGAATATAAAAAAATCTGTTTGCTCTTTTGAGAAATGGATTTCAGTGCAGAATTCTGCTGGAGTAGCACTATTAACTGATGCGTTTTGAAAAAAAACATGTTTTCCGATGACAGGATCCCTTTAAGTATGGCTAATTCTAAAGCTGGCCATACACGGGCCGATAAAAGCTATCGACAGACCGAGTCACCAGCTTATTGGCAGCAACGTACACCCGGAATCAGCCCAGAACCGTCTGGAATTCGTGGCGCGTGAGCTGCCGGGGGGCCCTGAGGGGGTGCGGGCCCTGGCCCAATCGCACCCCCTGCTCCCCCACTGTTTATTGGCCCGTGTGTGGGTCCCTCTGATTGTTATCTGGCTGAAATCCGGCAGGGTTAAAAATCCAGTCGGATCGCGGACGCATCTTTTCATTGATGCAATCCCGCGATCCGACCACCCGCATTAGCTACATTGTGATCCCTAGGGCCCATGATTGGATCAGCCCGATATCGCCCATATCAATATAGGCATATCAGGAAGAAATCCGCTCGTTTGGCAATCTCTACGTGTATGGCCACCATTAGGGCTCTTACACACGCCCATTTTCCCTGCGCTCCCCTGCGTTGCGCTTTCTTACGTTCAGCCGCAGGGGTGGATGCACTCAATCATTGTGAAGGGGGCTGTACTCACACAGACGAATGTAAGCTCCAAACGCAGGTGGGACGCAGCGTGTTGCATTTCACTACGTTCGGCGCATACATGCGTCTGTGTAAGTACAGCCCCCTTCACAATAATTGAGTGCGTCCACTCCTGCGCTCCCCTGCGGCTGAACGTAAGAAAGCGCAATTTTTTTATTTGCCTTCTTCTTCTTCTGACTCTTCCAAGCTTTCAAATGAGGGTCACTGACCCCATCTAAAAAAACAAATGCTCTGTAAGGCTACAAATGGACCCTAGCAACCAGATTGCTGAAACTGGAGAGCTGCTGAATAAAAAGCTAAATAACTCAAAAATCACAAATAATAAAAAATGAAAACCAATTGCAAAGTGTCTCAGAATATCCATCTCTACATTATACTGAAAGTTGACTCAGCGGTGAACAACCCCTTTAAGGCTTTTGTGAATACAACCTGCTTTACTTCCCCTTTGTGAGTATCCCCCACTGTACCAATAGTAATGGTTAGATATTTGCAGTATATACAGCCCTCCAGCTGTCATGGAACAATATTTACCCTTCATTTTGCTGCATTGCTGCTAGTGCAGGCTTGTTCCCCTCTAGGGTTAAAACACACCTAAGCCTTTTTGTATAGCTCCATTTAACTGCCAGCTAATAAAACTGCCGCCTGTGTGACCGGGGCAAGTAGCACAATGATATCTGGCTGATAATACAGAATACACATATTCTCCTCCGCTCAGACACCCAGTGCAGGTAGTGGGACAAAGGGGTTCCGGCAGGCACCCGGCTCCTTTCCCTTGAGGGCGGAGCAAATCTAGAAGTTTATAATAATGTAATGGGCAAGACCCAATTAAGGGTTTAAGGAGAAATTAAATAGATTTAAAGTGAAATCATTCAGATCTGTATCTTGGCGGTGCCCCACCCTTACAGTAGCAGAGCCTGTGGTGTCCCAGTGATGCCTCACCCAGGGGAGTTTTTGCATTAACCCCTTCAGTGCTGTAGACCACAGAATGCGCTGAATCCCATGCTGTACCTTTAAAGGTCACAGTCCATTCATTGCCACATTGCAGGGGTCTAGGTTGAATGAAACCCACTGCTAGGACCCGACTCAGCATAATATTGATCAGAGGGAGACTGCCGTACAGGGGTGTAACTATAGAGGAAGCAGACCCTGCAGCTGCAATACAGGGGTGTAACTATAGAAGAAGCAGACCCTGCAGCTGCCATACAGGGGTGTAACTATAGAGGAAGCAGACCCTGCAGCTGCCATACAGGGGTGTAACTATAGAGGAAGCAGACCCTGCAGCTGCCATACAGGGGTGTAACTATAGAGGAAGCAGACCCTGCAGCTGCCATACAGGGGTGTAACTATAGAGGAAGCAGACCCTGCAGCTGCCATACAGGGGTGTAACTATAGAGGAAGCAGACCCTGCAGCTGCCATACAGGGGTGTAACTATGAGGAAGCAGACTCTGCAGCTGCCATACAGGGGTGTAACTATAGAGGAAGCAGACCCTGCAGCTGCCATACAGGGGTGTAACTATAGAGGAAGCAGACCCTGCAGCTGCCATACAGGGGTGTAACTATAGAGGAAGCAGACTCTGCAGCTGCCATACAGGGGTGTAACTATAGAGGAAGCAGACCCTGCAGCTGCCATACAGGGGTGTAACTATAGAGGAAGCAGACTCTGCAGCTGCCATACAGGGGTGTAACTATAGAGGAAGCAGAGTGCAGCTGTAGGCCCATGAGATATAGGGAAGCCCTAATTAATAGCAATTTCAACATATATTTTTAACAGGAAACCCTCTGGATATGTTGGGCCCTTAAAATAAATTTTCTGTGGGGCCCAGTAGCATGTATTTACGCCAGTGGCATATTCTGAATTCAGTCTTTAAGCAGTGGGGTAACCAGGGTCATATGTACCATATAGAATTCAGTGGCCTGTCCAGGGTCAGACTGGGGTGTCTGTTGCTTACATTTGTCGACCAGCAAAATTGTTAGTAAAGTCTACTTCGCCTTTAATGTCTCTGGCAAAGATCAGGGAGCTGTGTCTAAAGCAGGATTCTCATTGGAGCCTTTGCATTCCTTGAATATCCAAAAAAAAGCATCTCTAATCAAAGGAGTGCTGCAGGGTTCTTGGGTATTCAGAATATTGGTGACCCCTGCCTGCTAGTATTCCTGCATTGATTAGGCTGCTGGGGGTAAAATGTAAATGAGCAGTGTTGCTTTAAGAATTCATCTGGACTACAACTCCCAGCATGCTGACACTGTTAAAGTTGTAGTCCAGCAGTTTCTGGGTAACCCATAGCCCAGCCAGTGCTACTAAATATCAGCAATATTTCAACTAATATCTAGGACTTTTAGTTATACATAAAATGCTACAAGGTGGAGTGGCCCTTTAACTTGTGGCTGCAGCAAGTCCTTATCTGATCAGTTGCAGTGGGAAGACTCCTGTTCCTTCCAGCATCAGACCCAGCATTAAACCAGTTCTCATTTTAACCCTTTAGCATCCATGCACTCCTAAGCTGCAGTATAACTAGAGTTTCTCCGACACTGGAGGGGTTAACAATGCTTTGTGCTGCAGCTGAGAGTTAACCCTTCCACTGACAGACCACGGCTGTTTCATTGGGTCCCTTGCAGACCCTTTGGCACAGCAAAGTGTTAATGATGGGAAAGATTCCCTTTCCTTCGTGTGGGGCGCAAGGCCTGTAATGAAGGACCTTCTAATTTGGATGACAGGGAAAGGAGACAGAAACAAAGTCTGCCGGATTGTGGGGGAGACTGGACGCAATTGGTAGTTTGGGGTTTTCTTTGTCCTGCGTTTCCCTCGACAAATTGCAGCCTTCCCCTGAGCTGATTAAAGCTGCTCCTTAAAGGGCACTGATGTGAGGAATTAACTGTGCCAGGGACAAGCAGGGACCACACCCCGTGCCCCCACACAACCCCAGTACTGGGATCACAGCAGCACCTTCTAAATGACAACTACAGGGATGAATGTAGAGTTGGGCATTGCGGGCATATTGATATAGATTCCAGAATGCTCTGTTATACAGATAGCTAGAATCTCAGCTGCCATAAAGCAGGACAGGACTGTTGCTTCCAATGGGGATCAGATAGGATCTGTGCAGCCACTGGGACAGAATGTTCTGTTATACAGATAGCTAGAATCTCAGCCATAAAGCAGGACAGGACTGCTGCTTACAATGGGGATCAGATAGGATCTGTGCAGCCACTGGGACAGAATGTTCTGTTATACAGATAGCTAGAATCTCAGCCATAAAGCAGGACAGGACTGCTGCTTACAATGGGGATCAGATAGGATCTGTGCAGCCACTGGGACAGAATGTTCTGTTATACAGATAGCTAGAATCTCAGCTGCCATAAAGCAGGACAGGACTGCTGCTTACAATGGGGATCAGATAGGATCTGTGCAGCCACTGGGACAGAATGTTCTGTTATACAGATAGCTAGAATCTCAGCCATAAAGCAGGACAGGACTGCTGCTTACAATGGGGATCAGATAGGATCTGTGCAGTCACTGGGACAGAATGCTCTGTTATACAGATAGCTAGAATCTCAGCTGCCATAAAGCTGTAAAGCAATAATTCCAGCAGCACTCCGATATGTGAATCAAAGATTATTTATTCATGCCATTAGCAGAGCGACGTTTCGGGCTATTCCAGCCCTTTATCAAGCTAAATGCACTGTGTAACAACATACTTAAATAGGTGATTTAGGGGGAGGGGTTACATCATGGTTCCCACCTCCCATTGTGGGACACAATTCCCAGCATTCCCAGTGAGAATATCCAAAAAATTAGTGAATCAAATACATTAGTGATAAATACTATAAAAACATTTATAATATATCATAGCAAGTGTTAAAATTATAAAGTGCTTAGTGTCCTTGAGATTCCAAAAAACTTGGAGGGTCAGAAGAGAAGTCCAAAGAGATCATCTGATTCCAATGGCCCCCCACTAATCCATGTGTTGTGCAATTGTGCCACTTTTATATTAAAAGCGGGTTAACAGATAAAACGATAAAAGCATTCAAATACTGTAGCCATTTAAACATTTAGACACTTACATATTTATGCTCAACATCTGAAGTGCTGGGTACCTACAGTTGTCAATACACCAGCAAATCCCAGGATTGGAGCAGTAAAATTCTATAAGACAAAAATATGACGTATTTTATATTAAATCAGTATCACTGGGTATACTACATTGTAATTCATTGAAAAAACAGTATGTTACACTTAAAGCATGATTTCTTCAGAATTACCATATTATATAAACAATTCAGGGTATATTCTCGGTTTAGTCCCCCAGGACTCAACGTACCTAATCTCAAAATCCATTGCATTTCCAATTTCTTTAATAAATAAATTCTATCGCCTCCAGCTGCCATAAAGCAGGACAGGACTGCTGCTTACAATGGGGATCAGATAGGATCTGTGCAGCCACTGGGACAGAATGTTCTATATACAGATAGCTAGAATCTCAGCTGCCATAAAGCAGGGCAGGACTGCTGCTTACAATGGGGATCAGATAGGATCTGTGCAGCCACTGGGACAGAATGTTCTGTTATACAGATAGCTAGAATCTCAGCTGCCATAAAGCAGGACAGGACTGCTGCTTACAATGGGGATCAGATAGGATCTGTGCAGCCACTGGGACAGAATGCTCTGTTATACAGATAGCTAGAATCTCAGCTGCCATAAAGCAGGACAGGACTGCTGCTTACAATGGGGATCAGATAGGATCTGTGCAGCCACTGGGACAGAATGTTCTGTTATACAGATAGCTGGAATCTCAGCTGCCATAAAGCAGGGCAGGACTGCTGCTTACAATAGGGATCAGATAGGATCTGTGCAGCCACTGGGACAGAATGTTCTATATACAGATAGCTAGAATCTCAGCTGCCATAAAGCAGGGCAGGACTGCTGCTTACAATGGGGATCAGATAGGATCTGTGCAGCCACTGGGACAGAATGCTCTGTTATACAGATAGCTGGAATCTCAGCTGCCATAAAGCAGGGCAGGACTGCTGCTTACAATGGGGATCAGATAGGATCTGTGCAGCCACTGGGACAGAATGTTCTGTTATACAGATAGCTGGAATCTCAGCTGCCATAAAGCAGGGCAGGACTGCTGGTGACAGACAGAAGGAAATCTAAAAGCTTGGCATTAAAGCATGTCAGGAAGGCCTTTTGAATAACAGGGGGCTATAAAGATGAATATATTAATCCTTCTCACATTCACATCCCTTTGGAAGGCGTCAGTGACAGTTGTGCGTTTGGCACAGCAAGAGAATACATAGGAGCCGCCAGGATTAATGGGGAAAATATTAAATATAATAAACACTTCTCAGACGGTGTTTGTGCTGTGGGATTTATGGAAGTGCAGAGAAATGAGTGTAACAGACCTGCCTTGCGCATCAGAGTAACGACTGTCCCGAAAAGGAATTCTAGGATTTGTAAGAATTTTCTGATCACAGCTGTTTAGTTCATAGAGATACACACAAGCTTTAAAGGAGAACTAAACCCACATTGCTCTGTCCCTTTGTATAAATACAGATAGTAGCATCTTTTCTAATTCTGCTCATTTTATTATTTCAGACTATACACAATAAGGTGCATCTGTCTTAACTCACCCTGTAGGTAGCACTTTAGGGGGAGAGGAGTTCTATCAGGTAAGTGACTAGAATCGCTGGGGGTACCCAACATCTTGGCACCCCTTTTAGCTTTCCTTCTGCTTTAAAGTTCAGTAATATGATATAGACATTTATTAAGGTTTAGTTTCCCTTTAAACCAGAGCTATTCCTTCATCCGGTTTTAACACGTCATATGCTGAGCCCCATTTATAGCAAATTTTAAATGAAGGGGTTGTTCGATTTTAAATTATACATTTAGTACGATGTAGAGAGTGATATTCAATTTCAATTTTGATTATTTGGGTTTTTTTGTTTAGCATTTTCATCATAACAGTTTATAAATTTTATAAATCAGGTTGCTAGGGTCCAAATTACCCTAGCAACCATGCATTGATTTGAATAAGAGACTGGAATATGAATAGGAGAGACCTGAATAGAAAGATGAGTAATAAAAAGTAGCTACAATATTTGTAGCCTTACAGAGGATTTGTTTTTAGATGGGGTCAGTGACCCCCCCATTTGAAAGCTGGAAAGAGTCAGAAGCAGAAGGAAAATAGTTCAGTAACAAGAAAAAAAACGAAGGTCAATTGAAAAGATGCTTAGAATTAGTCATTCTATAACATACTTAAAGGTATCTTAAAGATGAACCACACCTTTAACTCTTCAGCGATAGAAAAGTTAAAATGCCAGTTTCCCGTCTGAGCCCACAATTCTGGCAGTTGGAGTCCAATAGGGGGAATAGGAGAATCACATGAACATACGGACCCCTGTCTCCCCTATACAACTGAGGTCTCCCTATAGTTATCCCACTGGGTGGGGGACAAGATTAGATCATATAATTAAACTGGTTCTTCTACAGGTATGGGACCTGTTATCCAGAATGCTCGGTACATGGGGTTTTCCGGATAATGGATCTTTACGTAATTTGGATCTCCTAGAAAATTATGTAAACATTAAATAAACCCAATAGGCTGGTTTTGCTTCCAATAAGGATTAATTATATCTTAGTTGGGATCAAGTACAATCGACTGTTCTATTATTACAGAGAAAAGGGAAGTCAATTTTTAAAAAAATTGGATTAGTCGGAGGAAATGGAGTCTATGGGGAACTTCCTTTCTGTAATTTTGAGCTTTCTGGATAACGGGTTTCCAGATACCGTACTAGTAAGTGATGTGTAAAGCGGATCCTATCAGGATTAACTGTGCATGTTGTAGTTTGTCTACGATCCTCTGCGTCAATAAACATCACTATGGCAACTTACCCAATTGTGACATTCTTGCAATTTAACGTCACTCGACGAGAGAACCCGCAGTCCTGTATGTATCATCTGCCTCACTGTGATGCTGTCATGGGTTGCTGGGATACAGGGGCCATAGTAGCCTTACAATTATCACTGTCATTTATACTTTCTTTAATTGCTGGTTTTTGCTCCATCTTGCAAAATTCAATATATATATATATATATATATATATATATATATATATATATATATATATATATATATATATTTAAAAAAAAAAATATAACTGTAGCTTTGCAGAGCAATACTTTTTTGACTGCTGGGGATCAGTAACCCCCTTCTGGAAGCTTGAAAGATACAGAAGAGAAATAAATAATTTAAAAAACTAAAAAATGAAGACCAGTCGAAAGGTTGCTAAGAATAAGCCATTCTAAAACTAATGAGCTGTAATGTAGCCATTGGGGCAGCCATCCAAGCTGGTAACAGTCACACTCCCTTCCCAGAGACTATTATCCACTGTTACTATAGGCACCATCTCTCCCTACTATACCTGCTATCCCACAGTCACACTCCCTTCCCAGAGACTATTATCCACTGTTACTATAGACACCATCTCTCCCTACTATACCTGCTATCCCACAGTCACACTCCCTTCCCAGAGACTATTATCCACTGTTACTATAGGCACCATCTCTCCCTACTATACCTGCTATCCCACAGTCACACTCCCTTCCCAGAGACTATTATCCACTGTTACTATAGACACCATCTCTCCCTACTATACCTGCATTCCACAGTCACACTCCCTTCCCAGAGACTATTATCCACTGTTACTATAGACACCATCTCTCCCTACTTTACCTGCTACCCCACAGTCACACTCCCTTACCAGAGACTATTATCCCACTGTTACTATAGGCACCATCTCTCCCTACTATACCTGCTATCCCACAGTCACACTCCCTTCCCAGAGACTATTATCCACTGTTACTATAGACACCATCTCTCCCTACTATACCTGCTATCCCACAGTCACACTCCCTTCCCAGAGACTATTATCCACTGTTACTATAGGCACCATCTCTCCCTACTATACCAGCTATCCCACAGTCACACTCCCTTCCCAGAGACTATTATCCACTGTTACTATAGGCACCATCTCTCCCTACTATACCTGTTATCCCACAGTCACACTCCCTTCCCAGAGACTATTATCCACTGTTACTATAGACACCATCTCTCCCTACTATACCTGCTATCCCACAGTCACACTCCCTTCCCAGAGACTATTATCCACTGTTACTATAGACACCATCTCTCCCTACTATACCAGCTATCCCACAGTCACACTCCCTTCCCAGAGACTATTATCCACTGTTACTATAGACACCATCTCTCCCTACTATACCTGCTATCCCACAGTCACACTCCCTTCCCAGAGACTATCATCCCACTGTTACTATAGGTACTATCTCTCCTTATTATATGTCAATGATGTTACAGATATTTTACAAGTGTACAGTGGCAGGAAGGGAGTTACAAAGCGGAGGCAATGATTGTACCCATTCCAAGTGATTGGCGTTAAACCCAGAGCCGGCTCTGCGAGGGAAACCGCACAACTTAGTGTGCAAGGAACCACAAGCTTGTAATGAAGCCCCACTTAAATCCTCTTTCAGGGACTCCGGATGCCAGTGGCTGATCTGCTCTTGGCAGTCGATCTGGACTTTATAGTTTTCCTTTTTTGAAAAATGCACATTGATACAGAATCTCCTTAGTGTTTGTTTTGTTAGCGTTAGAGGGAATGTTATTTATAAATGTCTTTTATCTTCTACTGAAAGTATGTGAAGTATGAGGGCTTCGATTAGGTAACTCCTACTAATATTTCTACATGAAACTTTGTCTAGGGGAAGCCATTAGTATATTAATTTAACTATACAATCTTAATTAACATTAAATAATTAAATCATAATGCCATAGGGTTTATCTTTATACAATTCAAGGACAAGTAAACCTCTCGACGTACTTTCTGGTTGTCCAAAGAAGAGACCACTTTCCTTTTAAAAATGTAGATCTCTATTTTGGCAAGAAGGGGTCAGAGGTTGGTGGGTTACCCCTGGAATAGCTGTGCTGGATCACAGGGTGGCATGGGTCCTTGTTACTTTTACTAACAAGGATATTATGGGCTACATCAGCATTTAATAAGCCATAAAGCTCATACAGACACACAAGGGTGGGGTATAACAATCATTGCCTGGTGCAAGGCTGATGGTGGATTAGTGTAGGGCAGGTTTATTTGTTTTCCAGAAAGAGAAAATTTTGTAAGAAACTTCTTTAACTAAAGTTCAATAGGGTTCCACTGGTGTTGCCTACTGGCACCTCCGACTGTCACCCGTCTTTCAGCGTTCAGCTATGCTTTGGGCGGGTTGGCTCCAGGTCTGTTTGCTTCTCTATTGAAGCCTTAAGACTCTGACTCCACTTTCTATACTGCAAGAGAGATCTGCAATGCAATGTCTACTTTCGGCTATGGCCGTGAGTTTGATCCAGAATGCTGAAGTGCAATGATGGTAGTAAGAAAACAAGAATTTAATTTAACCAGTTGGTCCATTTAGTCTAGCGGGGTCACTGTGACATATATTGCTGGGCCATAGTGTCATGAAATGCTGGGTTCAACGTGTCATATTTTACTGGGGCCTCTGTGCTGTTACATATTTTACTGGGGCCTCTGTGCTGTTACGAAATGCTGGGGTCACTGTGTTATGAAATGCTGAGGTCACTGTGTTATGTAAATATTGGGAACAGAAAAACAGGTACCGGCACTCGTGGCAATTTCAAACCGGGGACAAGCACCTTACGTGTTTACCTGTTTTTCTGTTCCGGTCAGTTTAGGGGAAGTGCCGACTTCCCAGGGTCTGTGCACCGGGTTTATACAACTCTCAGTGTGCATTTGTTTCTCTTGCTTATGAAATGTTGGGGCCACTTTGTTGGTATGAAATGCTGGGGCCACTCTGTTGGTATGAAATGTTGGGGCCACTGTGTTACTATGAAATGTTGGGGCCACTGTGTTATGAAATTTTGGGGCCACTGTGATTTGAAATGCTGGGGCCCCTGTATTGATATGAAATGCTGGGGTCACTGGGTTGTGTTATGAAATGCTGGGGTCACTGTGTTATGAAATATCGGGCCACTGTGTTGGTATAAAATACTGGGGTCACTGTGATATGAAATGCTGGGGTCACTGTGTTATAAAAATGTTGGGGCCACTGTGTTGCTATGAAATTCTGGGGTCACTGTATTATGAAATGTTGGGGCCACTTTGTTGGTATGAAACCACAAATAATAAAAATGAAAACCAATTACAAATTGTCTCAGAAAATCACTATACATCATACTAAAAGTTAATTGAAAGGTAAACCCCTTTAAGATGATAGTACTACATACATGTCTATCAATCCCTCATCCCTTATTCTCTATAGCCGCATTCCTCTATTATTTTCCCATTCCACTAGTACATAGTTTCCTATAGAGCGATGAGAGCAAATTGAGCTTAATATATTGCATTTTTCCCTAATCATTCTGTCTAGCGCTGAAATGTACGGCGAATTGCAGAAAAATTCGGTGCAGTTCATGAACTTTGCAGGGGGAACATGTTCAGACACAATGCAGCAGCGCACGGGGTGCAGCCCCAGACATAGAACAGTCCTCATTCTTTGCTTCAAGCATGACACTTTCCCCTTTGCCTATTTATTGGGTGTCATTTATTGGGCTGGCCCAGACTTGCTGGGTGAATTTTTGGGAGAAGGGAATCCCTCAGGGTTAGAAATAAGAGGGGTGAAAATAAAAATTGTGTGAGCCAAGGACTTACGGCTAACGTAGGAGTCACAGGGCGCAATGGAGACTTCTACCGTTACTACACTCGCTATCCTGTTTGTTTGTTTAACAATGGGAACATATCAGTTTTCTGTAGTGGGAATGGCTATAAAAAAGGATCCAGGGTTTATATCCCAATTCAAAATTTTATTTCTGCTATTTATTCAAGTTGTATGCAAAATTAATAATGCTTTCCCTTATGCATGGAACTTATAATGAGTAATGTCCCCCTACTGTAAAAGATAAGTATATTAGAAGTCACTGAGGGGTTGTTCTGTGACCATATAAAGGCACAAGGCTGCAGGCTGAGTTATACAGGGAACTCTGAGTATCACTCATGTATTATAAGGGATAATGTACCCCCTACTGTAAATGATAAGGATATTAGAAGTCACTGAGGGGTTGTTCTGTGACCATATAAAGACACAAGGCTGCAGGCTGAGTTATACAGGGAACTCTGAGTATCACTCATGTATTATAAGGGATAATGTACCCCCTACTGTAAATGATAAGGATATTAGAAGTCACTGAGGGGTTGTTCTGTGACCATATAAAGGCACAAGGCTGCAGGCTGAGTTATACAGGGAACTCTGAGTATCACTCATGTATTATAAGGGATAATGTACCCCCTACTGTAAATGATAAGGATATTAGAAGTCATTGAGGGGTTGTTCTGTGACCATATAAAGACACAAGGCTGCAGGCTGAGTTATACAGGGAACTCTGAATATCACTCATCTATTATAAGGGATAATGTACCCCCTACTGTAAATGATAAGGATATTAGAAGTCACTGAGGGGTTGTTCTGTGACCATATAAAGGCACAAGGCTACAGGCTGTTATACAGGCTGAGTTATACAGGGAACTCTGAGTATCACTCATGTATTATAAGGGATAATGTACCCCCTACTGTAAATGATAAGGATATTAGAAGTCACTGAGGGGTTTTGTGACCATATAAAGGCACAAGGCTGCAGGCTGAGTTATACAGGGAACTCTGAGTATCACTCATGTATTATAAGGGATAGTGTACCCCCTACTGTAAATGATAAGGATATTAGAAGTCACTGAGGGGTTTTGTGACCATATAAAGGCACAAGGCTGCAGGCTGAGTTATACAGGGAACTCTGAGTATCACTCATGTATTATAAGGGATAGTGTACCCCCTACTGTAAATGATAAGGATATTAGAAGTCACTGAGGGGTTTTGTGACCATATAAAGGCACAAGGCTGCAGGCTGAGTTATACAGGGAACTCTGAGTATCACTCATGTATTATAAGGGATAGTGTACCCCCTACTGTAAATGATAAGGATATTAGAAGTCACTGAGGGGTTGTTCTGTGACCATATAAAGGCACAAGGCTGCAGGCTGAGTTATACAGGGAACTCTGAGTATCACTCATGTATTATAAGGGATAATGTACCCCCTACTGTAAATGATAAGGATATTAGAAGTCACTGAGGGGTTGTTCTGTGACCATATAAAGACACAAGGCTGCAGGCTGAGTTATACAGGGAACTCTGAGTATCACTCATGTATTATAAGGGATAATGTACCCCCTACTGTAAATGATAAGGATATTAGAAGTCACTGAGGGGTTGTTCTGTGACCATATAAAGGCACAAGGCTGCAGGCTGAGTTATACAGGGAACTCTGAGTATCACTCATGTATTATAAGGGATAATGTACCCCCTACTGTAAATGATAAGGATATTAGAAGTCACTGAGGGGTTGTTCTGTGGCCATATAAAGGCACAAGGCTGCAGGCTGAGTTATACAGGGAACTCTGAGTATCACTCATGTATTATAAGGGATTATGTATCCCCTACTGTAAATGATAAGGATATTAGAAGTCACTGAGGGGTTTTGTAACCATATAAAGGCACAAGGCTGCAGGCTGAGTTATACAGGGAACTCTGAGTATCACTCATGTATTATAAGGGATAATGTACCCCCTACTGTAAATGATAAGGATATTAGAAGTCACTGAGGGGTTGTTCTGTGACCATATAAAGGCACAAGGCTGCAGGCTGAGTTATACAGGGAACTCTGAGTATCACTCATGTATTATAAGGGATAATAATGCAATTCAGGGATCTCTGGGTATCAAATAGAAAGATGGGTACCTGGCTTTAGGTGACCAGGTCATAAGCAAGGGGTGATTGGGGACCCAGGAGAAACACACAATCTTTGCACGCCATGAGCGATCCCCCAAGTACGGACTGGGGGTGGAGGCCCAGAAGAAAACTTATGCCACTGCCAGAAGGCATTGGTGTCCTAATACTGATGCCTCTATGAGCTGGTCTTTAAATTCTAACAACATTTGGGACAAGTATGCTTGAGTAAATAGATTTCCCCATAAAGGAAAGCGTTCTTCTGAGTGGGAGCAACAGTATGATCAAATTCTCTTCCAGCAAAGGTTGTTTTGGCAGGCAAATGAAATACCTTCAAAAATGTTTGGATACCTTCTCAAATAAGCTGGATATCCATAGTTACTGGATTTAAGTTGAACACGGGTAGGATGTTGATCCAGGGAGAAATCCAGTTTGTAGGAAGGAATGTTTTTCCCCACTCGAGGCATTACTGGCCACAGCTTTGCGGTTCCTTGCCATCTTCTGGATACCCACCAAGAACGGGGTTTTTTTAAGGGTTGAATTGGGTGGAATTACAGTTCCTTTCAGTTAAAATAACTATGAAATTAAATAGCTGAAATGTGAAAATTGATGGTGTAGATGAGCATGCCCTATATCAATGTCGTCTCGCCATATGGACCTTGACGGGAACTGAACACGATACATGCTTTGTGGTGCTGTGTGGTTTGGTCTCCCGGATGATGTCATGTAGAGCAATATTACTCAACCTCATGCTAAGGACCACCTAACTAGCATAGATTTATGGATATCTCCTTGGTTGGGGGGTTCAACAAATATGACAGCACACCCAAGTGATATTTCAGATATCTAAAGTTATTTAGATACCTCTTCAGAATCGATTTGAGACAGAATGATCAGCAAATAGTCAATGATAATTTTATATGGTGCCTAGTCTAGATATCCAGCCCATATGGTGGACATTTTTGACATAGTAACATCAACTGGCTCAAGTGGTCCTGCCTTCTTCATTTCTAATACCATAAACTAGGGAGGCGGAAGGGGTATCACTTGAGAAAGTCCACCCAAGCAAGAACCAGAACTTGTCATAGTTGCTCTAGTCTTTAAAGTTAGACATGGGCTACAGAGAAGTCTCCTAATTGGTCCAGGTGGCCTCTGGAGCTCTGTTGTCTACTTTATGAGATATTTGATGGTTGAAATGAAAATATCACGCTTGCAAGTTCCCACTTCCCTCACGCCCTATAAACCTACGTTAGTGTCTTTATTTTTGAAGAGCGTCTAAGACTGATGGAGTGAGAAAAGGAATTCCACAGAGTCAGTCCAGAACTCTATCATTTATATCATATTAAGAAATATGTTTTTGCTTTAGCATCATGATAACATAATCCCTCACCACAAACTACACAACAGAACATGCAAGGACCTGGTGTTAATCCTATCAATTTGGCTTACTCTCCCTGTTTTATTTCTCAAGTCCTTACGTTCTACATTGAGATATTTTCTCTGGTCTGATGCCTCCTTAATGCTGTCTTGAGATTCAATGACGTGCAAGTGGTCATGGAGAAGTAAGAATTTTGTGTATTTCGTGCTGTTGTGTGGTCCAACTTCACAGCTCATATATCGTTTTTGAATGCGGGAAGCCTAGATGGAAAGTCTGGAGGGCTTATAGGACAATGCCTTAAGCTTACCTTAATAGGTATGATTCTGGGAAATAAGATTCCAAGTTTTGTGGATTAAGATATAAAATTCAACTTGGCTGAGGCACAGTAAGATTGGCTAATCATATTTCTGAAATAACTTTTTTTTTTTTACTAGAAAGCAGAGTATCTTGATAAAGTCTCACATCATGAACTACACCAAAGAACGTTCTTTAAAATTAGGAATGGTTTCTAGCCAATCCTAATTCTCTATTGACAGAGCACCCAACAGTTACTTCACCAGTGGTTAAGCAAGTTTGCACTAGTTATTCTGATTACTCCTTAGAACTTGGTTGAGAATAAGGAATCTTCTAGCGCCACTAGGGAACTGAAACCAGCGTTTGCTTAGTATTGCAGTGTAGTCCAACCTATTAGCTCATATTGTTTGGATATAAGTAGGAATTTTAGAGCAATCCTATACATTTAACACAGGAAATATGTTTTGATTACAAAACAAATGGATTAAAGGTGAACCTTCACCCATGGCCCAATTGCCAAAAACCCCAAAGCAAATTTATTCCCTCTGAATACAGGTATAGGATCCCTTATCCGGAAACCCGATATCCAGAAAGCTCCGAATTACGGAATGGCTGTCTCCCATAGACTCCATTTTATCCAAATAATTCAAATTTTTCAAAATGATTTCCTTTTTCTCTGTAATAATAAAACAGTACATTGTACTTGATCCCACCTAAGATATAATTAATCCTTATTGGAAGCAAAACCAGCCTATTGGGTTTATTTAATGTTTAAATTAATTTCTAGTAGACTTAAGGCATGAAGACCCAAATTACAGAAGGATCTGTTATCTGGAAAAGCCCAGGTCCCGAGCATTGTGGATAACAGGTCCCATACCTGTACTTGATTCTAGGTTCAGAAGGCCGTAGTTGTAGAATAATCTCACATTCACATTTTCAATGCCAAAAACTGGGACTGGCCTGGGAAAACCGAGCCATTGATTGTTTGTAGTTATCACCTGCTGAGGGCTCTTCAGTTGGAGATCATTAATTCATAAAGCTCTAAAGTTCCTACATCATCTGTTGATGGAGTGCCCAACTGCCGCCTTACAGGTGGCCAAACAAGGTTATGCTAAAATTCTAGAGGGCCATTGATTGTTTGTAATTAGTACCAGTTAGGGTTTTTTTTTTGGAGATCATGGCTACATAATGTCCTCAAGTTCCTCTGTTGATGAAGAGCCCAACTGCCACCTTACAGGTGGCCAAACATGGTTATGCTAGCTGGCCATTGAAGTTGAGGGCTTTTCAGTTTGAGACCATGGCTTCATAAAATTCTAAAGTTCCTACATCATCTGTTGATGAAGTGCCCAACTGCCGCCTTACAGGTGGCCAAACAAGGTTATGCTAAAATTCTAGCGGGCCATTGATTGTTTGTAATTAGTACCAGTTAGGGGTTTTTTTTTTTTGGAGATCATGGCTACATAATGTCCTCAAGTTCCTCCTTTGATGAAGAGCCCAACTGCCACCTTACAGGTGGTCAAACATGGTTATGCTAACTGGCCATTGAAGTTGAGGGCTTTTCAGTTTGAGACCATGGCTTCATAAAATTCTCAAGTTCCTACATCATCTGTTGATGGAGTGCCCAACTGCCGCCTTACAGGTGGCCAAACAAGGTTATGCTAAAATCCTAGAGGGCCATTAATTGTTTGTAATTAGTACCAGTTAGGTGCTTTTCTGTTGGAGATCATGGCTACATAAAGTTCTCAAGTTCCTACATCATCTGTTTATGGAGAGCCCAACTGCCACCTTACAGGTGGCCAAACAAGGTTATATTAAAATACTAGCGGGCCATTGATTGTTTTTATTTAGTACAAGCTTGGGGCTCTTCTGTTGGAGATCATGGTTACATAAAGTTCTCAAGTTCCTACATCATCTGTTGACGGAGAGCACAACTGCCACCTTACAGGTGGCCAAATGAAGTTATGCAAAAATTCTAGCTGGCCATGGAAGTTGATAAAAGACCAGTGATTGGATCAGTATCTAAAATGGTGCGAGCTACTGTGTGGTCTAGTCATCGTTAAGCAGACCAAGTGGAAAATCTGAGGCTTATAGAACAATCCCTTCATCTTTGTTTTAGGGGAAACAAGATTCCAAGCCTCTTAAGATCAAGACCATTTGTACCATCTGTAACACTGATTAATCATATCATCGGTACTGGAGAGCATGAGAAGAATTATGAAGATAAAGTATTTGTTCCTTGAGGAAACTGAGTTTGATTATTTTGCATTTGGCTGAAACCCCTTTGAATATATCCCAGCTCTCACTTTTCTGGAGCATTTATTTTTGCTTTCTTCCCCATTACCTCTGTTTTGAATTGTGGGCTTCCATATTAAGTGTCCCATTCTAATTCCTTGGTATCCTCTCTCTATATATATTTATATATATCACTCTCAGCAAAAAGAAATGATATTTCCACTGTGAACATTGCTGGGTCAATCAGTCACCGGCAGCCTGGGGAGCAGTGTAATTCAACTCAGAGCTTGGTACACAGCAGCCAAAAAATATAAAGGAACAACAAAAAAAAAGTAAGAAGGAGAGAAAGAAAAAAGATCACTTTGCTTACACATCTGGAGGAAAGATTGTGATGAAGGGGGAGTTGGAGACAAGAGAAGGGGTGAAAAGAGCAGACACATTGAGGATGCAGGCGATAGATCTGCTATGGGGCCAGTGTTTGCAACACACATGGGGAAATAAAAGATATGGAATCCAGCAGAGCAGTGGCAGTGCTAATATTACGGCCATAAGCTGGATTCCGCAGAGCTCGGAGCCACTGGCTTCTGCCTCGCATACTTTATGGGCTTTCCTCCCGTGCTGGCAAGTAGGCAACAAAGAACAGCCATAGAAAATAAGTTGGTTCCTATGCTTGGTGAAACTGGGAATAAAACCCTAGCAGATGTCCCTCTGTAATTACATAGACTGAATCATGATAGCCATCATACACACATGGGCCAAGTATGTGCTGGGGGGGTTGAAATAAGGAAAGGATTGCTGAATATTAAACTGTCAATCATTTTCAGGAGGTGTCTAATGACTATAGCTGCAGCAAAGGAGAAGTGGTGATCAACCACAGCTTAAGACTCCATATCTTACAGGCTCACTATGGTCATTAGTATATACAGCATTGCTTCCGCAGGGTTTATATTTCATTAATGTTATGTATAAGAAACTATGAAGGCATACCATAATGTTTGTGAGGGGGGTCTTACAACTTAAACTTAAGGTGCACTGAAGTTTAGGAAAAAAACATTTCCCTTGTTTATTATGGGCAGAAGAAGGTGTAGGCTGAAGCCAGATAAACTAACCACCAAAGAATAATAAGTTAAGACCTACTTGAAGGCCAACTGGGAAGCAGAGACATAGGCAGAAATTGGATAACCTTACCACTTAAAGACTGAGCTAGGACCTACCTCACTTCAACTGGGACTCAAATGCATAATGCAGTAGACGATGGTGGTCTTTGACCATAATGTGCACTAAAGTCTGCAAAAGAAAATTTATCAGGATTATCATGGGCACCAAGAGAAAACATAGGCAGAAATCAGATAACCTTACCACCCTGGTAAAGACTGAGCTGGGACCTACCTGACGGCCAACTGGGAAGCAAATGCAGAATAGGAACTGGTGGTCCTTGACCATAACGTGCATTGTTTGCAAAAGAGCATTTGCCATGATTATTATGGGCACCAAGAGAATGCGTATGAAGAAGCCAACTGCCAGTTGGGAAGCAAATGAAGAGCGGAACAGATGCTGGTGGTCCTAAGACATACCTGACTACAAGGTACACTAAAGTTTGGGAAAGAGCATTAGCCATGATTACTATGGACACCATGAGAATGAGTATGAAGAAGCCAGATAAACTTACTACTTTATTTAAGGCTGATAAGCTATGACCTACCCGACTGCCAGCTGGGAAGCAAATCCAGTGCATAGCAGATGCTGGTGGTCCTAAAGCTGGCCATAGACGCAAAGATCCGAACATACAAATCATCGTACGTTCTGACTTCCCCATCTCCTGACCTGCCACTAACCATTCCTATCAAATAAAGTACAAAAGAACAGATCAGCCGATATTCTGCCCCTGACAACAATCGTAGGAAAGTTATGTCCGACAAAAGCTAGTGACAGTCTCCCTTGGAAATCGAATGATTGGCAATACATGCAGAAATATTATCGGCAGCCGACATAAATCTTTTAATCTGTCCGATCGACCAAACGACCGATCTCTGCCGGACGTAAAATGTCGAGACTCACAAGCTGGAGCGGGGCTTATGTGAGTGGATAGAATTCTGCATCAGGACTCTAGATTTGTCAATGCTATTACAATTATAGGAGTGCGATGAAGGAGTAAATAATGAAAATTTTACATTTTACACCACATTTATCCCACGGTGAGAAACAATGAGAAAAATGTAGTCATTTATTATAAATCTGCCACTATGTAATAAGACTGAATCCATCTGTAACCAGTATGGTGCCCTGTCAAATCCTATAAAACAACCGCACGGGATTTAGTGGATGGAAGTATGCTCCCTATGTCGCTAAAAGGTATTTTTGGCCTATTTTTACTATCGGACTGACATTGTTACAGCCGTACAGATTGTACTAACCCTCTCTCCACTGTAGGGGAACTTACTACAACATAAATAGAGCCTGTAATCGTAACAAGATTTATGTTAGGTTCTACTGATAAACTACATGCTGTAAAACATCAATAGCCGAGTTTAGGATGTGCTCTTTACTCTCTGCAGTGAACCCTACTTATATAGCAAGACACCCACTTTTCTTATGGCACCTGTTGGTTATTAGCAGGGATTTTTGTCTACGTTTAGGCCCCAAATGTCCGTTGTCTTGTCGGAGAAGTAGTATATAACTATTGCAGGGGCCAAGGGCTTTTCCCGATGTGTGTCTTAACTTAATAACATTGGACGTGAGGCTTGCAATTACCCTCCACCCACATACAAACTGTCTTCTGTACTTGCAGACAATTTTTGGGAGTCAATTAAACGTTAGATGCGCACCGAAAAGCTCACCATATTGCAGGATTGGACGTGAGTGTAAAATCCAAATTTATTAAATGTTCCAATAAAATCATTATATGGACAAACACATGGAGCAGACAGCACGGCTTGACGCCTTTCCTCAGAAGCCAATTTTTTAGAGTCTTCAGGTTTTGGCCCTAGTCTCCCATAGACTCCATTTTATCCATATAATCCAAATTTTTTAAAATGATTTCCTTTTTCTCTGTAATAATAAAACAGTAGCTTGTACTTAATCCAAACTAAGATAGAATTTGTCCTTATTTGAAGCAAAACCAACCTATTGGGTTTATTTAATGTTTATACGATTTTCTAGTAGACTTAAGGTATGAAGATCCAAATTACGGAAAGATCCATTATCCAGAAAACCCCAGGTCCCGAGCATTCTGGATAAAAGGTCCCATACCTGTATATACAGTATATAAATACCTAAGAAATGTGATTACCTCTAATTGGGCCCCTAGACATTGCTATATAAAGTTCTGATTAAAATTATAAAGTTAGTTTCCCTATAAAGCTTCTGAAACTGCTTGCCGTCTCTTGGAGCCCAGCAGGAAAACTTCAAGACTGGAAAGATTTGTGGAGCGTTCCCTCGGCACTTGGTGCCACCCCACCCATGGGCTTTACTTGGGCTGATGAGGAAAGCAGATGGGACACTTTCCTCCCGCTGAATCTATTTTCCTTCACACTGATACCCTTAAAGCCTGTCATTTGAAATATATCCTTCCTTTCTTCCATCTCTAGCTCCTGTATGTTTCTTCTGTTCTTCTCCAACATCTTATCCTTTCCAATATTTCTCTGTACATATTCCCCAGTCCTCTTCTCCTTTTCAGATTCCTTTTCTCAGCCTCTTCCCTAGCACTCCTGAGACTAGGTGGGTGAAGAATACATTCCTATTGTATAATGGCTGTTCGAATAAAGGGGAAAAGATTAGGATAGTTTCAAGTTTCCCTTGGAGATTGTAAGCTCTTGTGAACATGGACCTCTCCGTCTTCCAACAATGGGTACTTGAGTAAACCCAACATCAGTGCCCAACCTCACTATTGCTTTATAGCTGAATGCAAATCCCACCAACAAGGTCCCAATCTAGTGGGAACCTTTTCAGAGGAGATGGGGCTGTTATAGTGAAGGGAGCTGTGTTCTTCTGGAAGTAGGGGACAATAAGTTGCAGAGTCAGACTAAGCTGGAAAAAACTCAGTGGGTGCCAGCCCTTGTGGGCCCTGCTGACCCAGGCCAGCTCTTTGCTCCCTGTTCCAATCACAGACTTTTAGAGCGCCATCCCCGTCCTACCCTGATCTTGGCAGCTGCAAGTAAAGGTACGTGTTAGACTGGAAGGGGCAAGGGGCTTGTGTCGAGTTTAGTGACGGTGGTGAGGGGCCCTGCAGTGAGAGCTCCAGTGGGCCCTGGACACCCCAGTCCAACACTGATATGGAGCCGTCTCACCCATCCTGGTTTTGGGAACTGTTCGGGTGCATCCAGGCACTTACATAATGATACACGTCTCTGGCATGGGAACAGGTGTAACTTTAAGTCTCTTTTCCAGAAACAGAAGAGGGAAGCGTAGTAAAAAAAATCAAAGTCAGACAGATTGATTTTCCTGGGAAAATCATAATTCAGGGAGGAGGTTGGGCCGTACAGTTCCAAAACAAAAGCAAAAGGCAGATCAGGTCAGACACAAGCTCTTTAAGGCTTGGTGCTGCAACTCTAGCATAGGATATACAGGCAACAGGGCCGGCCTTAGGCCTATTGGACCAATAAGGCCCCGCACCTCTGGGGCCCCGCACCACAGATAATATTTCCCTCAGCACATGATGCTGCCTGGCCTGCCCCCAACTTTAAGAGTCCAGCCCATCCCCAAATCCATAGGTCCAGCCCACCCTCAACTCTGATAAGCCAGCCTATCCCCCAACTCCATAGGTCTAGCCTGCCCCCAACTCTCATAGCCCCAGCTTTCCTCCAACCTTGATAGGCCCTGCCTGCCCCCAATCCAACCAAGCCTGCTCCCAAGCTGAATCGGCCCAGCCTGCCCCAAACTAATTGGCCCAGTCCCCTCTCTCTCTTACCCCGTGTGCCCCTATTATGTGCCCCTATTTCATCCCTCTCTTACCTTGTCTGCCCCATTCCTTTCTATTTTGTGCCTGTATGCACTTATTTTCCTAAATACTTGGTGTGTCAGTAGCCAGCAACACTTTGTCTAGGGGCCCCGCCAACATGGTCCCAATTGGGCCCCACATTTGATAGGATCAGCCCTGACAGGCAAGGGGACTAGATGGCAGCTAGAGCTGGTCTTTGCTGTTAGGAGCAGCCATAGTAAATACTGCCGCCCAATACATTAAAACTGTTGTAGGGGAACAAGTGTGAAGCCCACATTGAAGGATGGAAGTGCCACCTCAAGGGGCACAGCTTCCGGTCCCAGAAAACTGATTTGGGATGTGACAATGTCATAATGGCTCCAAAGAAACACTGAGAACATATGGCAAAAGGCTTTGTGGTGAGAGGAGACAAAACGGGCACTTTGTCCCATAAAAGCCAGTCTCTACCTCTCCAGCCAAACTAACACAGTGATTCACCCAGTCAACATCATCCCCTGCTTGTACAGCCCCCCCTGTTGCCTAAATTTAGATGGAAAATGACACACTTGGCCGCTGGAGAGGCTTGTAATGCTGTCATTAGCAATTTGCCGCAGGCCTCTTTCCCTGCAAAATACAAGTCTCGCTGGTACAGACCAGAAGAAAGATCACAGAACAGCAACAAGTTGCGGCTAAGGAAGAGCTTGTTGTGTCAATGAGCCGTGGTCTTTGACTCGGATTCATGGATATGGTTTAAGGGGGTCAAAATGGGGACGACTGGCTCCCATGGTTGTGATCGCACCGAATATTATATCTGATCCTCCAATACTGTGACTATTTATAGACTACTGACTACTGTCTTGGAACTATAATATATAAATAGTCACAGTATGGGGGATCAGCATGTGAGGCCGAGGCTTTGGGAGACCAAGACGTAAATGGTTAGGGCCACCATATGGAGATTATCATCACTTAACTCATAAACTTGTTAACTATATAGAAAAGATGCAGTGAATCCAGGATTCGTTTTGGGATTCGGCTTTTTCAGCAAGATTCGGATTCAACCAAATCCTTTTGCCTGGCCGAACCGAATCCTAATCTTCATATGCAAATTGGGGGGGGCGGGAAGGGAAATCACGTGACTTCATCACAAAACAAGGAAGTAAAAAAATGTTTGGATTATTTGACTATAATGGATTTTATGGGAGACAGCCTTTCCATTATTTGGAACTTTCTGGATAACGGGTTTCCAGATAATGGATTTGTACTAAATAATGAATAAAGTACCCCATTATAAAAATTAAGGATATTATAAGTTAACAAGAAATTCCATGACCATATTATAGCACAAAGCACAGGTTATGGAACTTTGACATGACTTCTAATATCCTCATATTTTGCAACAGGGGATACTTTATTTATTATAATACACAAGTTTCAGTGAGTCATGTGACAGCAATGACATCAATAAGCTCCGATTATAACCAATGACATCATTAAGCACCGTTTATAAGGATATAACTTACAAGATATTCATAGCTTTTGTGTATTATATAGTGAATAAAGTACCCCCTCTTGTAAAATATAAGGATATTATATAAGGAAGTTACTGAGGAGTTTCATGACCATATAAAAACACGAGGCCGAAGGCCGAGTGTTTTTATACAGGTCATGGAACTCCGAGGTAACTTATAATATCCTCATATTTTACAACTGGGGGTACTTTATTAATTATAATACACAAATTTTAGTGAGTCATGTGACAGAAATTACATCACTACTCACCGTTTATAAGGATATAACTTACAAGATATTCATAGCTTTTGTGTATTATAAAGGATTATTAACTAAAGTTGACTTTAACTTTGATTATCCTTGGGCTGCACCCACAATCCCCTATGTATCCAAGCCAGAGGCGATAGTGCCAGTTGGGCAAGATGGCAACAGTTTTATGTTAATTTGGGCCGAAACAAAGACAATTGTCCATCAGGTTCATCCCTTCTGTGCATCCATCCCCCCAATACTACTGATCAGAGTCAACCGTTGCAGTTCAACAGCAGCTGCCCTACTTCCTTAGTAAATAACCTCCCCCAAACCAAAAGCCTATTTTGCCTTGGACCCAGCCCATAGCTCTGCATTTGTTACACATTGGGGTCTCACCATGGTGCCAATTCCATATCACATGCCCTCGTGCCTTTCTCCCCCGCTGATCTTTCAGCCTATGAGTCACTGTTAATACAATGCTCAGACGTGTTGAGATTCCTGCGGATTCGGTTCCCCATGTGGCTTAAATATGAAAATGATTACATGGCTTTTTCTTAATACTCGGCTTTTCGCCACAACAGAAATTTCAGTAGCAAGGAGACTGTAAAGGATTCTGTTTGGTCTTCTTACCTGGTGGTACAGGGGCTCTCTGTTAAAGGGCATATAAACCTTTCAATAAAACCCCACAGCTCTCCAATGTAGACAGCCAAGGATTCTTAAGGATTCCCAGTAGTTTGATATTTTCCCAACACTATCCTGGGGTAAGGGTCTTAACGAACTGACACATTTATAAAGTTCAGAGTGTAGGACAGAAGGACAAAATTGCAGGTTTACTGCAAATGTGCGAATTTATTGTAGTCCACACGACATGTTTCGGGCACCATCTGCCCTTTTTCAAGTGTGCAACACAAAAGAAATACCCCCAACACTATTCTGGGGTAAGGGTCTTAACGAACGGACACATTTATCATTGATAATACATGTGTTTTATTTGTCAAAGCAGCCTAACACCATTGGGTTGTTAGAGCTCGGTAGCACACCTAGTCTCGAACACCTCTCTAAATCATTAAAGGGGTGTTCACCACCATGTTAGAGAATGGCCAATTCTAAGAAACTTTTTTTCAATTGGGCTTCATTATTTATTTTCTATAGTTTACGAGTTATTTGCCTTCTTCTTCTTCTGACTCTTTCCAGCTTTCAAATGGGGGGGCGTCACTGACCCCCATCTAAACAACAAAAGCTCTGTAAGTCTACAAATGTATTGTTATCGCTACTTTTGATTACTCATCTTTCGCCTATTCATATCCCAGTCTCTTATTCAAATCAATGCATGGTTGCTAGGGTAATTTAAACCATAGTAACCCGATTGCAGAAAGTGCAAACTGAAGGGCTTCGGACTAAAAAGCTAAATAACTCCACAAATAATAAAAAATGAAAACCAATTGCAAATTGTCTCTGAATATCACTCTTTACATCATACTAAAAGTTTATTTAAAGGCAAACAACCCCTTTAATTACTGCAGCAACTGCATGTATGGATCTTACAATTCTTTTCATAACCTCGTTACCATAGCTGCCCCCATAATTACAGCTGGGGATGGATGATCCAAAGATGATCTACTAATGAGCTTACTAACACTATATGGGGCAGTTTTTTGGGGGGTAGAATTCCCCTTTAAGGGCTAGTCCACACGGGGAGATAGCGACGCGTTTGCGGTTGCGGCGACAAAGAGCCGCGACAGTCGCCGCGACCGGCGCAGGCGACAGTTTTGTATGGGCGCCTATGTAAAAACGCCTGTGCTAACCACACGAGGCGATGCGCTTTTCAACAGTCGCCTGAAAAAGCCTGGCGAGGCATTTTCAGGCGACTGTTGAAAAGCGCATCGCCTCGTGTGGTTAGCACAGGCGTTTTTACATAGGCGCCCATACAAAACTGTCGCCTGCGCCGGTCGCGGCGACTGTCGCGGCGCTTTGTCGCCGCGACCGCAAACGCGTCGCTATCTCCCCGTGTGGAATAGCCCTTAGGCCAAGAAATCAAAGTGACAAAGTCGTTGGCCAACAAGTGGTAATTCCCAATAGCTGGAAGGCTAAAGGGGGGGGGGGTAACATTCCTGAGTTCTGCAGATAAGGAACATAGTTCGGAAGGGTTAAACTCTCTAGTAGGAGAGGACCTGCTTGGGCTAGTGCAGGAATACACATGAAAAGGAGGAATGAACCTGCAGCCCCCCTGCAGCTGAGCAGAGGTGAAAGGAGTCAGGGTGCTGTTATCTGACGGCTTGGGGCAAGAAGGGGGAATGTTCTTCATCGGGTGTCTGTGAATTTCACAGAATTGGACACTTACCCCTGTCAGTGCCTGAAGCCTGCATTGTACTCGGTGCAAAGCTGCGTGTGTGTGTGTTGGAGCATGCCTTTATGTATGTCTGTGTATTCCTATCTAAAGAGTGCACTGTAGGGACAGGGGGGCATATAGAGGTTAAGCGGGGGGCTGCCTGATGTACAAGTCTTATAACTGCTAGAGATGCATTGAATCCAGGATTCGGTTCGGGATTCGGCCTTTTTCAGCAGGATTCGGATTCGGACGAATCCTTCTGTCCGGCCGAACCGAATCCTAATTTGTATATGCAAATTAGGGGCGGGGAGGGAAATTGCGTGACTTTTTGTCAGAAAACAAGGAAGTAAAAAATGTTTTCCCCTTCCCACCCCTAATTGCATATGCAAATTAGGGTTCGGATTCGGTTCAGTATTCGGTCGAATCCTTCGTGAAGGATTCAGGGTTCGGCTGAATCTAAAAAAGTGGATTCGGTGCATCCCTTATAACTGCAGACAAGTCAAGGTGCCCATATCCAGTATTGTACACTGGCTTGAAATGGGTAGAACCACAAACTACAATATTAGATTGTAAGCTCTTTGGGGAAGGGTCCCTCTTCACCTTTTGTATTGGTTATTGGTTGCTCTGTATGTAATTCTAAAATCGTATGAATGTATGCAGGCTGGGTGATTCAGCCTGTAGCTATGCACTAGTTCCTACTTTGAAACTGTCATCTGCCAATGGTCAGTTTTTGGTACATTGACAGGTGAGGTGCAGATAAACATTAGCTTCTCTTTATTTCCTTCATTTCTGATTGTACGGCTCAAAAGAACAGAGCAAACTAAAAAGGGGGGATATTATACTATGTAATATACCTCCATTCAGAGCACAGGTCAGTCAGACGCCATACTGGATCGGCCTCTCACCTCTCTGGATTGGTGCGGAGTCAACCTGGAGAAAGTGGCCATAATTACTGCACAAAGTACTCAACTCAAATCTCTGGCTATTTAGCATTTTGTATAAACCAGAACCCATCGTGTTTTAATTAGAAAAAAAAAAAATTCAACTCCCTTTATCAGTTCATATGTCAGATGTTCCTTGAGGAGCGCATCATAATTTATGGAAAATGAAAAGGAGCCAAATTGTGTCAAGATTCTTTTTAATCTGTTGAGTAACCATAAAAAGCTGAACTATGTAGAACTGTGTGTAGTTTTGTAGAAATCAATAGCCAACAGCAGCTGATGATGATTATTTGTGTTTTTTTTTCAGTTATTTAGCTTTCTATTCAGCAAATCTCCAGTTTGCATTTTCAGCAGTTTAGTTGCTAGGGTCGAAATTCCCCTAGCAGCCATGCACTGATTTGAATAAGAGACTGGAATATGAATAGGAGAGGCCTGAATAGAAACACGAGCAATAAAAAGTAACAATAACAATACATGTGTAGCCTTACAGAGAGTTTGTTCTTTAAATGGCGTCAGTGACCCCCCATTTGACAGCTGGAAAGAATCAGAAGAAGTAGGCAAATAACTCAAAAGCTATAAAAAAATTGAAGACCAACTGAAATGTTGCTTAGAATTAGCCATTCTATAACATACTTAAAATTACCTTAAAGGTGAACCACCCCTTTAATGCAGCTTGATGCAGGGGGGCCCAGTGGTATAGAAGGCAGGGTAAAAACCAGCAGAGGGGGTGTCTGAAAATCATGTCCCCAGTTGCCCATTTTTTTTTCTAGGGAGTCTAATAGGACTCCACGTGCGATTTTGTCGCGATCTGACGCGCTGCAACAAAAATAAGGTAAGAGAATTGTCGCATGGTGTTGCAGCGTTGATCCGACGCGACACGACTATCGGATGCAGACGCTGCACGCTGCGTTTGCATCCGACAGTCGTGTCTCGTCGGATCAACGCTGCGACATGCGTTTTGTCGTAGCGCGTATGATCGCGACAAAATCGCTCGTGGAGTCCTACCCAACTACAGATTTACACCACTTACCTTGATCTGACTCCTTTCACCTCCTGAAATCTATCAGCCACTCAGCGCATCTTTCCTCCAGATCTGCAGCCAATCATCTGCAATTATCTGCAACACAAAGCATAGAGACGCCTGTGATATATGAGCAACTCCCACTTTTTTGAAGTACATTGCTCCTGTGATATAGATGGAGTGCAATGCAGATGTAAGGGTCAGGCAGGCTTGACGGACAAAGTGCCATCTGCATACCAGCCTTAAAGGATGACACTCAAAACGCTCCGGAGGTGGGACGATGGGACGTCATAGGGACTGGGTCATTCAGTGGTTGGCCAGCTATAGAGTAAAAAGTGCAATGTTTGCTTTTGTTGTAATAACCCATCGCAGCAGGTAGAATTTGTGTTATTGGTTGCTATGGGTTACTAGACCCGCTGCAAACTTTGTGACTGTAATGACAATACCAGCCGATGCCCCTTAATGGGGTTGTTCGCCTTTAAGTCAACTTTCAGTATGATGTAGAGAGTGATATTCTGAGACCATTTGCAATTGGTTTTCATTTTTTATTATTTGTGGATTTTGAGTCATTTAGCTTTTTATTCTGCCGCTCACAAGTTTTCAATTTTAGCTATCTGGTTGTCCAAATGACCCTAGCAACCGTGCATTATTTTGAATTAGAGACTGGAATGAGAATAGGAGAGGGCCTGATTAAATAGAAGAGTAATATTAAAAAGTAGCAATAACAATGTGTAGCCTCACAGAGCATTTGTTTTTGGTTTTTTTTAGATGTTTTCATTTGAAAGCTGGAAAGAATCAGAAGAAGAAGGCAAATAATTAAAAAAATATCTATATAAAAAATAAATAATGAAGACCAATTGAAAAGTTGCTTAGTACGAGCCATTCTATAACTATAACTAAATGGTAACTTAAAGGAATTGTTCAGTCTAAAAATAAAAACTGGGTAAATAGGCTGTGTAAAATAAAAAATGTATCTAATATAGTTAGTTACGCAAAAAAATGTATAAAGGCTGGAGTGACTGGATGTGTAACATAATAGCCAGAACACTACTTCCTGCTTTGCAGCTCTTTGGTTTCCACCGATTGGTTACCAGACAGTAACCAATCAGTGACTTGAAGGGGGGCACATGGGTTTTAACTGTTGCTTTTGAATCTGAGCTGAATGCTGAGGATCAATCGCAAACTCACTGAACAGTTATGTCCCAAGTGGCCCCCCTTATAGTCAGTGACTAACTCAGAGTTAGAGAGCTGAAACGCAGGAAGTAGTGTTCTGGCTATTATGTTACACATCCAGTCACTCCAGCCTTTATACATAACTATATTAGAACATTTTTTATCTATTTAGCCAGTTTTTATTTTTAAACTGAACTGTTTCTTCAATAACGAAAAAAAGAAGGAACTAAGCACTAGCAGTAAGGATATTATTATTATTATTATTTTTCTTGAGATTCTGTAACAATAGATTTAAACCACTTCCATTGATCTGACTCCTTTCACCTCCTGAACTCTATCAGCCACTCAGTGCATCTTTCCTCCAGATCCGCAGCCAATCATCTTCAATTATCTGCAACGCAAAGCATGGAGACGCCTGTGATATATGAGCAGCTCCCACTTTGATTGAAGTACATTGCTCCCTTCTGTGAGATAAATGGACTGCAATGCAGATGTGAGGGTCGTGGTATTCCATCTGCATACCAGCCTTACAGGATGACACCCGAAACATCAGTGGGACATCACAGGGACTGGGTAACTCAGTGATTGGCCAGCTTTAGAGTAACATTTGCTTATGTTTTAATAACAAACTTTGTGTCTGTAATGATCAGTGGCCAGTACTAATTAATACAGAAGGAACTTTAGACTTGCTGTAAAAAAAACCCATAGTAACAATGAATTTTTGAAACCTTATCTCCGCCCTTTGCTGTGACTGTTTTGTTAACATGAGCCCATTATGCAGGGGGGTTATATGTGCACTGGGATTAGAATGATATCACTCCAATTTGCAGTGCAGCAGTAAAGAGTGACTGAAGTTTATCAGAGCACAAGACAAATAACTAGGGGCACCAGGGAAACTAACAATATGTCTAACCCATGTCAGCACTATTAACTGATGTGTTTTGAAAAAAAAACCATATTTTCCCATGACAGTATCCCTTTAAAGTCTATTTCATACTAAAAAGTCGGTTTCTTCAAAATACAATTAAAGATCAGCGCCACAGGCAATGGAAAAAAACAAATAACAAAACCTAGTGCAATATTGTTAATATTCAGTGCAATCGCCAAAGTGCTGCAACACTGATCTGTGTGTGTCTTGAACCATAGAAAGTCTATGCACACATTTTTCGTGTGTTTTTTAAAGTGCTATAGTGATTTCTAAAAAAAAAAAAAAAAAAAATGGAATACCCCGGAGTTGATATTGATATGCTGATTTAAAATCAGGAATCTTGTAAATTTCCAATCCCACCAGAGAGTGGAGAAGCCACATGCTGATTTTTACTGATTGAAGAAAACACCATTATTTTAATTCATTTTACCTTTTGAAGCAAGCACTAAAAGCACTTTGTTTGACTTAATTATAATTTTATATTTGGAAATACAGTAGCACCTTGTAGAATTCAGTATAGCACTTTAAAACGCACACAAAAAATCTGTGCATAGACTTTCTATGGTTCAAGACACACACAGATTAGTGTATTATCAATATTGCACTAGGTTCTGTTATTTGGTTTTTTCTATAGCCTGTGGCGCTGGTCTTTAATTGTATCTTGATTTGATGATCCAGTGGAGGAAGTGTGAAAAAAGGAAACTTTTCTGAGGGTTTACTTTTCCTTTAAATTGTGCAAATATTTGTTGTTTTTTGCAATTTCAACTCTGTTATACATCTCTGGGTTTCTTGTTGGGATTCCCCGCTCCATGGCAGCAGAACGCACTACAAGGGCTTGACTGACATCAGCTGGCCACTATGAGGAATGATTAGCCACACACCCCTCTAATAAATATTCACAAAAGATTCTGGGGCACATGTTTTGCCTTCTTCTGACTCATTCCAGCTTTCAAACGGTGGGGTCACTGACCCCATCTAAAAAAAAAAACAAATGCTCTGTAAGGCTATAAATGTATCGTTATTGCTACTCTTTATTACTCATCTTTATACATTCAGACCCTCCCTTAATTATATTCCAGTCTCTTATTCAAATCAGTGCATGGTTGCTAGTGGAATTTAGACCCTAGCAACCACATGGCTGAAATGTGCAAACTGGTGAGCTGCTGAATAAAAAGCTAAATAACTCAATAATAAAAAATGAAAACCAATTGCAAATTGTCTCCGAATATCAGACAAAATGGACCTTTAGGAAATTTACTACCGGTAAATTAAAATAATCAAGATTGTTATAAATTCTATGTAACACATTTCATCGGAATCTGCAATTCCCAATGCTTACCAATAGATGGAACCCCTTCTCCGCCAAAGTGAATAGCAAACTGTCCATAATGAGGGTGCAGCCACCCAATGACTCTCCCCCGTTCCCTTAAGGAGGTAGGCAGTCACAGAAAGCAGGTAAGTACCTACAATGACAAAGGTATACATAAGAATATTGCATTTCAAGCACTAGTTGGGGTGAGACTTCCTGAACCCTGTGCAAATCACATCTACACTGCTAATGACTTTAAAAAGAACAGCGCCTCCTACTGGTCATTTCAGCCAACAGTTAGCTGAAGATTAATTTCCTGAGAGAAGAAGCTTCTTTTGATGTTGACCTGCCTAGAAGTGACCATAGAAACGTCAGATGACACCTCTCTGCTCAGTGACTTTATTATCGAAACAAAACAATGTCACAGAGCGTTCCTTGTCCTTCGTTAAAGGATAAGTAAACCTTTAAAATAAGTAAATGTAGAGTGCAATTCCAAGCACGTTTGTTATTTACATTCATTGTTTATTTTTCTTTGATTCCAAAGATATTAAGGGATACATGTACTGTTGAAGGACCAGTAACATCAAAAAAATTTTTTAAAAAATTCATTAGTACACAACGAAAAAAAACAAATACACAAATTATACTTTAAAAAAGCAAAGTTTTTATTAAGACATAACTTACAGAAACTCTGCTTCCTGTCTTCTACGGAAACGGCGAAAGGGCGACCATCCATTGAGCGGTGCTTGATTTCTCCTCCCTGGCTCTCTGCTGCTGGATCCTTCAGCTGCCACATTCTGTGTTTCTGTAGTGCAGCGGCGCTTCCAGCAGGAACATGAGGCGGATCTGTGGTGCCGGTGTTCCCATGGGCCATGTTCTCTCTCTCATTGCTCTGCATCCAGCTGACTACAAGTCCCTGCGTCCCACTGCCGGTAACACTTTCGGAGAAGCTGCCCAGCAGATGGGACGGATGCATGGTGGGACTTGTAGTTTTGTCGGTAGCTGCGAAGCGCCAGAGAGAAACAGTTGCAGCGGGTGCGCGCAGCTGCGAGGGCTCTAGGACGCGATACCGGTTGTCCCAGCAAACTGTGAAGAGAACCCCCAAATACCTCCGGTCCCCCCTAAATACCTTGGCGCCCCCTTCCAAGTCTTCTTTCTCCACTTGCCACGCAGCCGCCCTACAGGGAACTGACCCGGACTCACCTCCCTGGGCGGAGGGGGATCTGGTAGGGCCTGAGCTGTTACAGCAGTGATAGAGAGAAAATGGCCCATAGGAACACCGGCACCGCAGATCCGCCTCAAGTTCCTGCTGGAAGCGCCGCTGCACTACAGAAACACAGAATGTGGCAGCTGAAGGATCCAGCAGCAGAGAGCCAGGGAGAAGAAATCAAGCACCGCTCAATGGATGGTCGCCCTTTCGCCGTTTCTGTAGAAGACAGGAAGCAGAGTTTCTGTAAGTTATTTCTTAATAAAGACTTTGCTTTTTTAAAGTATAATTTGTGTATGTGTTTTTTTTCGTTGTGTACTTACGAATTTTTTACAAAATTTTTTTGATGTTACTGGTCCTTTAATATGATTGAATTTAGCTACAATTTAGCCACCTGCTGGTTATTTTCTGAACAGTCTGACCGCCAAGTAGTCAAGGAAATTGTCAGGAGAAAGAAAGAGGCTGCTCTGATGTTCTTCTGCTTAGGAAAGATTTGAGAAAGGTTTCTAATTATTTTCCTAAGCAGAAGAACATCAGAGCAGCCTCTTTCTCCTGACAACTTCCTTGACTACTTGGTGGTCAGACTGGTCAGAAACTGACCAGCAGGTGGCGCTGTTGTAACAAAATTTATTAATATTAACACTACATGTATCCCTTAATATCTTGGAAGTAAAGAAAAACAAATAATGAATGTAAATTACAAAAGTGCTTAGAATAGCCCCCTCGTCAATTTTACATTCACTTATTTTAAAGGTTCACTTATCCTTTAATGTAAAAAGCGAAAGTCTCAGAAGAGCACTTCATGTAATTTCATACTTGTTTGTTTTAAACGTTTATAGTTCCTTTATCATGAGCCCCGAAAGCCAATGAAGGCCCCTGAATTGTAGGGGTCCCAATGGGGCTCAGGTACCCAGAGGAAACCTACTCAAACACAGAAAGAACAGACAATTACTGATAGTGCCCTGGCTGGTATTTACGACCCCACGTCTACAAGTCAGCAAAGCTATAGTAGTTATATGCACTTGCTTTAAATTATAAAACAGTGATTACAGTTGGTAAACAAAGAGCAGCCCAAGATGCAATAGTTTGTTATGTATTACCTGTTCCTTTATAGATCTCAGTGGAATATTGCATAAGGATGCTTTATTAGTGTATTACTAAAGTGACCACTAGAGGGCGGCATGACAACATTTTTAGCAGCAAGGGAATGCCAGACACCAACCTGTCACATATGGGAGATCCTCGGGTATTTTTAGGCCTTTTTATTTTTAGAACAAGAGCAAATTGTGAAAACAAAGCACCAGGTTATATTCTGATTAAACTCATCAGCCGACAGCAGCAAGAGCCAAAGGCACATACAATAAATACATACTGACTGTATTTAATTCTACAACATATATATACTTTATATATCTCTACACTGATATTAGCGCAGAGCTTGTCAGACTTTTTCAGTTCAAGTCCCCCACCCACTAACTGGTTACAGATATAGGAGAATATCGGTGTATCAGCCACTCAGCCAGGGCAGCAAATAAGCGCTCACTCCACATCTTCTATTCACTTATTTATTTATCTCTTGGGCAGTGGCACACGGGGTGACTTTGGGCACTTTATACATATTATAGGCATGGAGAAATGATGAGACTGCAGGAAATATGTGAAGGCAATTATCCCACTGTTACTATAGGCACCATCTCTCCCTACTATACCTGCTATCCCACAGTCACACTCCCTTCCCAGAGACTATTATCCCACTGTTACTATAGGCACCATCTCTCCCTACTATACCTGCTCTCCCACAGTCACACTCCCTTTCCAGAGACTATTATCCCACTGTTATTATAGGCACCATCTCTCCCTACTATACCTGTTATCCCACAGTCACACTACCTTCCCAGAGACTATTATCCCACTGTTACTATAGGCACCATCTCTCCCTACTATACCTGCTATCCCACAGTCACACTCCCTTCCCAGAGACTATTATCCACTGTTACTATAGACACCATCTCTCCCTACTATACCTGCTATCCCACAGTCACACTCCCTTCCCAGAGACTATTATCCACTGTTACTATAGGCACCATCTCTCCCTACTATACCTGCTATCCCACTGTCACACTCCCTTCCCAGAGACTATTATCCACTGTTACTATAGGCACCATCTCTCCCTACTATACCTGCTATCCCACAGTCACACTCCCTTCCCAGAGACTATTATCCACTGTTACTATAGGCACCATCTCTCCCTACTATACCTGCTATCCCACAGTTACACTCCCTTCCCAGAGACTATTATCCACTGTTACTATAGACACCATCTCTCCCTACTATACCTGCTATCCCACAGTCAGACTCCCTTCCCAGAGACTATTATCCCACTGTTACTATAGGCACCATCTCTCCCTACTATACCTGTTATCCCACAGTCACACTCCCTTCCCAGAGACTATTATCCCACTGTTACTATAGGCACCATCTCTCCCTACTATACCTGCTATCCCACAGTCACACTCCCTTCCCAGAGACTATTATCCCACTGTTACTATAGGCACCATCTCTCCCTACTATACCTGCTATCCCACAGTCACACTCCCTTCCCAGAGACTATTATCCCACTGTTACTATAGACACCATCTCTCCCTACTATACCTGCTCTCCCACAGTCACACTCCCTTTCCAGAGACTATTATCCCACTGTTATTATAGGCACCATCTCTCCCTACTATACCTGTTATCCCACAGTCACACTACCTTCCCAGAGACTATTATCCCACTGTTACTATAGGCACCATCTCTCCCTACTATACCTGCTATCCCACAGTCACACTCCCTTCCCAGAGACTATTATCCACTGTTACTATAGACACCATCTCTCCCTACTATACCTGCTCTCCCACAGTCACACTCCCTTCCCAGAGACTATTATCCCACTGTTACTATAGGCACCATCTCTCCCTACTATACCTGCTCTCCCACAGTCACACTCCCTTTCCAGAGACTATTATCCCACTGTTATTATAGGCACCATCTCTCCCTACTATACCTGTTATCCCACAGTCACACTACCTTCCCAGAGACTATTATCCCACTGTTACTATAGGCACCATCTCTCCCTACTATACCTGCTATCCCACAGTCACACTCCCTTCCCAGAGACTATTATCCACTGTTACTATAGACACCATCTCTCCCTACTATACCTGCTATCCCACAGTCACACTCCCTTCCCAGAGACTATTATCCACTGTTACTATAGGCACAATCTCTCCCTACTATACCTGCTCTCCCACAGTCACACTCCCTTCCCAGAGACTATTATCCACTGTTACTATAGGCACCATCTCTCCCTACAATATCTGCTATCCCACAGTCCCAGTACAATGAGGCAGTGAGCTTGCATTGTATTGTGCTTTCTCACATTCCTGCCTCTAATTACAGTAGTTCTTGCATCCCAGCTATGCACAGAGTCCAGAGCATTTGCCCCAGCTTGCAGTCTCTAATGAAAGTTCTGTCAACAGGATCATTGTAATGTGCACATGCTGTTTCGGGAACCTCTGTCAGCCGACAGCGAAGCATTTTTAGTAGTCATACTAGGGCATGTCCAACTTGAACCTGTTGCAGCTTATTATCTGCCGGTCAACATCAAGAACTACAAGGTGACATACAGGACAGATATGAGTGTGTGTATAGAAGAATGATCTAGACGTTTTAGTTGGGAGGTTTGGGTGTGATCTGGTGGCACTAAATAGTGGCCAAAAAGATGTGGTACTCTGGGTTCTCAATTAATATATAGGAATAGTGCAGGACCGAAGAGAACCCACTCACTGGTGAAGACCAATCAGTAGCATCAATCCCGAGCCTAGGATCATTCAGAAATGACCAATGAATAGTGTTATGTTCTCAGCTATTTATTACAATCACAATATTTAAAATCAATTAAGTGGCTGGCCAGCCTATTATGCATAATTCATTAAAACAACACTAATAATATAGGCAACAATTCGTGCCATTTAATAAACCAAGGAGTTCATATATTGACCACTGATTAAAAATATAACAAAATCTGTTTGCTTTTTTTGAAAAATGGACTTCAGTGCAGAATTCTGCTGGAGCAGCACTATTAACTAATGAGTTTTCAAAAAAACATGTTTTACCATGACAGTATCCCTTTAAGGAGCATTTCTGAATTGAGAAAGCCAGTTGGAGGACTGGCGAAACGTCTTCAAGGGAAAAAACACAGCAAGTCCAGTTGATTTGACTTTTTTCTATAGATGTTCCATGACCTGGATGAATGAGAATCTTCACAAACATACAGTAAAAATTAAAATGGTCTCAGATTATCAGTCTTTGCATACTAATAAAAGTTAATTAAAAAAACGTGCGCTTTTGGCAAGAAGCCCAGGAAAAACGGTGAGTTTTGAGCAGGCTGGGGGCAGGCCATGGGCTTTTTTTAGGCGTATTACAAATTTACCAGCAGCTACATTGCCGGTAAATTTGTAATACCGGCCCCGGCCTTGGCTCGTGTTTTACCGGCTAGGCCGGTAAAATACCGGCTGGGTGGCAACACTAGCCAGAAGCCACAGATTGCCAGTCCGGGCCTAAATACCTCCACAGGGAAAAGCAGGCATGAGCCCACTCCTTAGTGAGACAGGCTTAGATGTGCTGTTTGGCCAATAATTAGTTATTTTGAAAAAAAAATAAATATATAATATATAATAATAAAGTACCCCCTCTTGTAAAATATAAGGATATTATAAGTTACCGAGGAGTTTCATGACCATATAAAATAGGGATGCACCGAATCCACTATTTTGGATTCGCCGAACCCCCCAAATCCTTTGCGAAAGATTCGGCCGAATAACGAACTGAATCCGAACCCTAATTTGCATATGCAAATTAGGGGTGGGAAGGGGACATTTTTTTTACTTCCCTTGTTTTCTGACAAAAAGTCATGCAATTTCCCTTCCCGGCCCTAATTTGCATATGCAAATTAGGATTTGGGTTCAGCTGGGCAGAAGGATTCAGCCGAATCCGAATCCCGAACCATCCATAATATAAAATGTTTTTATACAGGTCATGGAACTCCGAGGTGACTTCTAATATCCTCATATTTTGCAACTGGGGGTACTTTATTTATTATAATACACAAGTTTCAGTGTCATGTGACAGCAATGACATCAGAACTCACCGTTTATAACTGATGACATTAGAACTCACCATTTATAAGGATATAATTTACAAGATATTCATGGCTTTTGTGTATTATATATAGATAGATAGATATATAAACAAAAAAAACTAAGTTTTACCCAATCAAACAGGGCCCTGGGTGCTCAGTGTTGCTTTTTAAAGTGACCAAATCATATAAAAGTGATTTTTTTCTTCAAACTCGTGTCAAAACTACAACTCCCAGAATGCACCAACATCCTAGTTGTGTGGTAGGGTTACTGGGAGTTGTAGTTGTGTCACAGCTATAGAATTGCACGTTGTGAGATTTATAAATCCAGTTCTATTCACTTTATAGAGCTAATTCCATAATTTGACTAGAGGGGTCCCATGTTCAGAACTTACATTATTTATCAGTAATACCCTAATAACTGCACTAATAATACTCAAACACGTTCCCTCGTTATATCCTTCTATTGCTTTTATCTTATAACGTCCTGCAGCTCTTCTCTCCCTGTGCCACTATCAGTTCTTTGTGCTGCCATTTCTTTCCTTTCAGCCTCCTCCTCCCTCTCTCCCACCCTTCCCCTCACTTCTCTTTACTTTACTTTTCCTCACTTTACATCCGGGTTTTTTCCCTAGGCAATGGGAGCCGCATCACACCCCGTTCCTTAGGCAAAGTGAAATAAATTCGCCGCACCGATACATCAAGTAGTCCGTGCTTTCCCTTCGCTTTTTCTCCCCTCCGGCCGCGACTGACTCAGTCCTTCCCCACACAATACAGGGGTTGTGGCCTATGGGGAATCTTGTTGTCCGAGTATGTGGTTTTTCACCACTAACCTGTAGGTCCCATCTCACCCCCTGTAACTCCGCTCGCCGGGCCGCTCGGGCCCTTTTCCCTTCTACGTCACAGGGCCTGTGTGCGCGCGCTCCCTGCTTAGCGGATAGGACCCCGCGGGAGCGCGCGTGATAGAGTGAGTGAAGGGGGGAGAGTGCAGCGGAAGGATCTGGCTCCCGGTGCGCTGCGGTCGGGGAGGGAGAGAGAGTTCTTTTGCCATCACTTTCTCTTTATTTATTTATTTGCCCCATTCCCTTATTATAGTGCCCGGGGCAGCTCAACCTCTGCTCCGCACTCTCACATCCCCTCGGGCCAGCTCGCTCATTCTTTGGCCTGTGTTTTCCCTCTCATTGGTCTCCTCCTTTTCCTGGAAGGGGGCAGTGCTTGTGGTGCAGGGGGGCGACCCCCATATTATTTACCCCCAGCCTGTTGGGGCAGGGGGAAGGGAGAGAAGATGTGGCGGTGACAACCTGGGCCCCTCCCCTGAGAGGAGAACAAGAAGAAGAAGAAGAAAGAAAAGAAGAAGAGGAGAAGGAGGGAACACGGCAGCAGCAGCAGGTGTGGGGGGATGAGGTGCTGGGAGTGGAATTGGGGGCTGCTGGGAGTTGTAAGGGGGAGCAGGAAGTTGTAGGAGAGAAGTCACAGACTGATCAGGCCTGGGAGGGAGTCAGTGTGGTGCTGAGGGGACAGTTACTACCTAATGCCTCATGGGATTGTTTGTGTCACACACTCACTGGTACTGTGTGTATCTAGTACTGGCACTGTGTGTATATAGTACTGGCACTGTGTGTATATAGTACTGGCACTGTGTGTATATAGTACTGGCACTCTGTGTATGTGTGTATATAGTACTGGCACTCTGTGTGTATATAGTACTGGCACTGTGTGTATGTAGTACTGGCACTGTGTGTATATAGTACTGGCACTGTGTGTATATAGTACTGGCACTGTGTGTATGTAGTACTGGCACTGTGTGTATATAGTACTGGCACTCTGTGTATGTGTGTATATAGTACTGGCACTCTGTGTGTATATAGTACTGGCACTCTGTGTATGTGTGTATATAGTACTGGCACTCTGTGTGTGTGTGTGTATGTGTGTATATAGTACTGGCACTCTCTCTGTGTGTGTGTGTGTATAGTACTGGCACTGTGTGTATATAGTACTGGTACTGTGTGTGTGTGTGTGTATAGTACTGG